>NW_027225650.1:0-269000 GCF_038994185.2 Dermacentor albipictus | reverse complement strand
CCAACGGCTGTAGGTTTCCGCCGCCGCTTCCCTTCATGATCGCGCCCGCGTTCAGTTAGCGCTGTGCGCGAAAAGCCTCGTGTTTGCGACGGCGCCTCTTCGGATGACCGGAAATTATTATTGTGTTGGTAGCTGTCACGACAGCAATGTAAACATGAAAGGACTGACGCCACCAGTGAAGTGGTACGAAAAAAGCAGACGACAGACATGGATTACTGCGGTGCGCCGAACGAAGTAAACAACTCGCAAACGAAGCAAGCTTGTTCATTGATCACTCTTGAGTGTATGACTGTTTTTATATGTAACCCACATGAATTTAATATTTACTCGGTATATAATCCTTTTATTCATATAAAGACTTTCAGTCGTTCGACCAGCGCTTGTCCAGTCTTCTTTCTCGTGTTTCGTTTGTGTGTGCGCTGCCCAAGAAAGGAAACCACTTCTGTTGTATGTGCTAGCAGTGGCCGAAGTACACCCGTGCCGAGAAATTTTGTATGTGCACGATGCATTGAACATGACCGGAGTTCATTCCTGCATCACCACTGCACCAATGGATCGAGTTACTGAAAGATACACGCCCGCGTCTTGGTCGCGCCGGCATTTCATGCTGAAGCAGAAATGATTACGAATACTTTCAACTTCCGTCTCTTGAGCACTTTTAAAAACTGGCCAAGCTATATACATTGCTGCCTCTATTCGATATTGTAGGGGACGTTCTGGTTAAAGTTGTGTGCGCATGTCGTACTTGTGCTATGCAGCGATATATTTTGTTTATTTCCGCACAGTGTCGAAGGAAGTCCGTTGTCGCCATCAGGGACAACACGGACTTCTAGCAAACATTTTGTGAGAAATTGCAAAAATGACTTTAACTCGTATGTGCCGCATCGTATGTGCCGACGATTTTTCCTGCGGCACAGGCGATGTCGTTTCCACTTACCTGCTCAGCGTCACTTACATGGCTAAGCAGACGCTGCCCTTTCGCTGCATTGCAGCCATAAAAATAATCGTGAAGTGTACCGATCTTCTTAAAGGCAAATAGAAGCGTGTACAGTCTGTTTCACATTTAGGGAAAACTCGGAACGTATTGCATCGCGATGCGGCAAGCAATGGAGTCGTGCGGCGGCAGCAGCTCGAGCAGGCGTATACACGCTCGAGGGGCGGAGTCGTGATCTGCGTCGTCTGCTACGGCGGCGCGCGCTGGCCGCATTGTCGGTAAGCGTGCTACTGTCTAGGGGCTGCGCACCGACTTCATCGGTACTGCGGGAACTGAGCTGATATTCTTTACTAAACGTTGCGCGACGCGAAACTCTGAGCCTCCATTGGCGATAATGGAGTTCCACAAACTTCTTTTGACAGCATGCTTCGTTTGTTCTTTCGGAAGGCCGGGGTACTGAGCGCATGCACCTATATTTCTTCACTGCGTGTGCTACCGTAATAAGCAGTGACAACACGCACCAAGATGTGCGCGCAACGTGCTCAGTCTTTATTTGGCTCGAAAGGAAAACAAAGAACTCAACAAAGATAACTATGGGGGTCGAACACGATGAAACAAACGGATATGATTAAAGGAATGCTTTAGGGTAAGACAATGAAGTCATTTTTCTCGACAATCATTCACTACACCAGGCAGACCATGCACACCGGCGGGGAACTGGACACGTCACGCTCCGAACTTCAGTTAGTATCTCATCATGTCCCCAGCGGCAGCGATGACAGTGCTCATCCTGGAAGGCAGTGAAGTGTAGAGTGACTTGATCAGGGATGTGTTCATTCGCAGCACCTCTCAGTCGCTGACGATGGTGGATCGAAGCCTATCCTCGGGCGACTAATAGAGGGGATGGTGCGCCAGCGATGCTTTCAACGAGCCCCAGACATTTTAAATTATGTTGGCGCCCGGGGATTGAGGTGGTCTCTCCAAGAGTGACGGAGCGCATTTCCAGCAGTTCTTGCACAACACGAGCAGTGTGGATCAGCGGCCTATCGTGTTAGAATATATAGTCGCCTTCCAGGAACGGGCCGTCAAGAATGCATGGAACCAGTAGGTCGTCTATGACTGACCTGCACCTTTCAGCGATGAACTTACCTTCGAGGCGTATCAGTGGGCGTCGTACAACGCTTAGTAAAGAATACCGGCTCATTTCACGCAGTAACCATGAGATCGGCGTACCGCGACTGATATAGAACGCTTCCCGACAATGCGGCCAGCGCGCGCCGCTGTTGCAGACGACGCCGTTCAAGACCCCGTTCCTCGAGCACCTGCGCCTGCACGAGCTGCTGCCGCCGCCTGACTCAAGCGATCGCCGCATCGCGATGCAATGCCCTCCGAGCTCTCTCCTAAGTGTGAAACAGACTGTACATCGACCTTCGAATTAAAAGACCACGCGCACAAACGTAGGCACACTCCGCGCGCGGTACGAATTATGCCCAAACACGCGCAGTACAAGAGGCAATCAAGGCGGTGAGAACGAGAGATGGGAGAGGCGTACCACCCGCTAGTTGAATTTTGTCCCGCATGGGGCGCTCTCAACGCCGGCGCAGCAGCGCCGATCGCGGTGCCGTTCTTGTCCATAACCTCGAACGGCACTAAACGTAAGGCCTATCATGGCCAGACCACAAACACGCTCGCCAACACGCGGTCTCTCCTGGCGGCTCTGCTGGTTAGACGCCTCGGCACAGTTATTGATAGCGCTTCAAAATGAAGAAGTTAGGTGTGGCTGCTATCCGGTGGTAAAGCTGGCGAAGGTCAAAGCTAGTCCGCACCACGTAGCACGGCCAGACTAGCGTATTATTTATTTGATACATACTGCCGGCCTGAGTGTCAGGCCTTGGGCAGGAGTGGGTATATATGAAACAATACAAGAATAAAGGAATACATTGGTACGAAAATTGCTTATCAGCACCACGCTAACATTGCGCGTAACAGCACTCGGGACTGCGCATAACAAAGTGAGCATTCGATATCACAGCTCATATATATAAAGCAAGAAAGAATACAAGTGAACCAATACAAAAAAAATCCGCATAAACAGCATCCCAACGTCGCGCATGACAGCACTCGGCACTGCGCATAACAAAGAGTATTCGATGTTACAGCTCAGAACGAATGCACATAAAAAACGCATGAACAAAAAACCCTTGACAGGGCATCATATGACGACAGGTCATGAGCGCGAACACGCGCTCAAACCCTGTCGTGCAACTGCGCATACACACTACAGCTGCAAGTAGCTGCGGTCTGCTACGTAGCGTAGATACCGCAGCCGCCGTATGGTGCCGCGACGAGTCCACTGGCTAAGCGCAATGCGGCTCGGTGAGGACAGCAGCGTTTGGCTTAAGTTTGGCGCGTCGTAGGCGCAAAAATCCCCAACTATGGCGTCTATGTTAACATGCAAAATCATATTTCAACTGAACGCTGCGGTGACTTTCAGTATGCCGAGCGTTGTGAACACGCCTCGCTTCACCGCAGTAGCCTTCGCAGTGCAAGGCATTGAGGAAGGAGCGCAAGCACCGCGAAGGGCGTCTTTGATGGGCAATAACTCCGCTCCTGCTGAAGGTATTGGAGTACATTCCAAGGTCCATCTGAATAGATCGTGAAGCTTGGAACAAAAAGTGTGCCAAGACTTATCGCCAGAGAGTAGTGCACAATTAAAGCGCGGCTAGGTGTGGGAGGGACAAACACTGAAACTGGAAAACCCATGCAAAAAAAATAATAATAATGAGAATACTGTCATACGAGTAAATATTCCCTTTGAAATGTTTTGGCTGTATTAAAACAAGAAATCTCAGCATTTTTCTATTTCACAATTTGCTAGTCCTTGTTGGCCCCTACCAGCCAGCGATTCCGGTGCAATACTTGGCAAGACTGTGCGAACCTGCTACTATGCCGTGCGGAATGGCGCTGTCCATTTGAACACGGCGGTTTCATCCGTATTTTTTCCTTCTTGCGTGTTTGCTCAAAGTGTGGCGTGCGCTTCACTTCGAATTTTGAGTGACGTAGCGCACGGCATTCATTGGCGAAAGGTGTGAGTGCTCTGGTCTTTTGTTATCGCGCAAGTTCACGCTGCGGCATCCGACGCGCCGACTCTCGTCGTGACGACAAATGCGGAACGCTCCGCCAGGAATCGTCGCGCTACGTTCGTTCACTGTCCGTAGCACAGGCTCTGGGTGCCCAAAGGGCAGCGAAATTTGAAAGTCGAATATTTTCTAAATGATAATGTGGGGGAATGTTGTCTGATAAATGTTGAATATGAATACATGGTGCCGCAGGGAATCGCGAATGATTTTGTAAGATGGTTTCGCTTACGTTGCTACACATTACTACTGTGTGCTGGCCATAGTATTTGAATCCATTGAAACATGTTTTGTTTGGTAAAATAGTATTGGTCGCATTATGTTAGACGAATAAAGCTGAAGTTGCTTTTGAAACCTCTGTGGCAGTGTCATTCATTTGCATCCTATTCGCTCACCTTCCCGAGGAACCTACTGGAGCAATCTCCGTTAACAACAGCCTAATTATGTTCACATTAAGACATACGCTAATCCTATATAGTTCAATGACACGCTGGCGCTTTAGTTGATTCGCAAGCTCGCCTCAGCATCAAATAATAATAATAATAATAATAATAATGATGATGATGATGATGATGATGATGATGATGATGATGATGATACCTCCTGGCATAGCAGTCGCAATGCCGGATGCTACAGAAATTAAAGCATTCGCGCCACTCTGCATAAGACCATGACGTCACTGCCATTTCTCGTCATGACGTCACTTTAAAAAAATGTTTGCTTCCTATTAGTTGTCGCCCCGATAAGTACACGGCGAAGCTTGTACCAAGCCGCCGTTTTTTGCCACGTGGCCTTCTTTGGAAGCTTCGCTGCCACTTTACATATATCTTATACATTCTGGGGCAAAGTATTTCTTCAATAGCCTATTCCACCTTCATATGCATTGCGTGTCAGACCCTAAAAGCGACACTCGCTGATTCTCTTGGAAAAAAATGGCACAAGTTGCTATCGTATGACTGAGCTTTCACGAAGGGATTTTTCAGGAAAAATAAATTTCGTGACGTAAGCGATCTTTGAAGTTTTCCGAAGAGGCAAATGTTGGAGGTAAATCTGTCACACTCGAGAGTGAAAGTAGGCACAATGACAAGTGCTAAATAAATGGGGCGAAACCACGATCTGGTTATGGGGCACGCGGTAGTTGGGGACTGCGGAATTATTTAACCGATATGGGGTTCTTTAACGGGCACTTTAGCCTACGTGCACGGGTGCTTTCGCCCCCATCGAAATGCGGCCGCCGTGGCTGGGATTCAATCCGACGACCTCGTTCATAGCAGCCCGACACCATAGCCACTAACCAATTAACCGCGGCGGGTAATGACAAGCCATATTTTAGAATATTCTGCTGGCGTGTTTCTTTTACGTTACGTTACATGCGAACATATTTATTAATTTTTCGCATTTAAGTGGCTCAATAAAACAGTAAATAATTGGCAGTTTTTTTTATTTTTGCACAGATATCGTTAATATGTTTCAGGCACAATAACATTTACCGCTTTTCTTCCAGTATCTATAACTTCTGCTAAAGATAATGTTAGACAATGAAATTCAATAATTTTCCAGAAAGTTACATCAGAATTTGCCATAAACTCACTTTTTGGTAATGTTCAAATTCACATTTATTTACCAGATAATATGACGGAAGGTCCGCTGGGCTATGTCCAGACCTATATTAAGCATTGAAGCCCTCCTGATCAAAATACCTGAGGTAGGTCATTATTTGCAGCAACCTTTCAGCTTGCCATCTAGAAATTTTAATTTGAGTAAATGTTGTTTCAGGCCTACAGAGGCAAACCAGGAGGGTGGGTCTAAAAATTAACATGCAGAAAACTAAAGTAATGTTTAAGAGTCTCGGAAGAGAACAGCAGTTTACGATAGGTAGCGAGACACTGGAAATGGTTAAGGAATACATCTACTTACGGCACGTAGTGACTGCGGATCCGGATCATAAGACTGAAACAATCAGAAGAATAAGAATGGGCTGGGGTGCATTTGGCAGGCATTCTGAGATCATGAACAGCAGGTTGCCATTATCCCTCAAGAGAGAAGTGTATAACAGCTGTGTCTTACCAGTACTCACCTGCGGGGCAGAAACCTGGCGGCTTACGAAAAGGGTTCTACTTAAATTGGGGACGACGCAACGAGCTATGTGAAGAAGAATGATGGGTGTAACGTTAAGGGGGACAAGAAGAGAGCAGATTGAGGTGAGGGAACAAACGCGAGGTAATGACATCTTAGTTGAAATCAAGAGAAAGAAATGGGCATGGGCGGGACATGTAATGAGGAGGGAAGATAACCGCCATAACCATTAAGGGTTACGGACTGGATTCTAAGGGAAGGGAAGCGCAGCAAGGGGCGGCAGAAAGTTAGTTGGGCGGATGAGATTAAGAAGTTTGCAGGGACAACATGGTGACAATTAGTACATGATGGGGGTAGTTGGTGAAGTATGGGCAGTATGGGCATTTGCCCTGCAGCGGGCGTAACCAGGCTAATGACGATGATGATGTTTCAGGCGAGAAAAATGATCTTGAAGTACCCAACCAATGTCGACGAGATAAAAAGCGGTAAAAATTATTCCGGCTAAAACATTACGCGAAAAAGTCACCGACGATTACGAAACTCCATTATAATATAGCTGTTTAGGCGTTTTGAATCCGCGATGTATTGAGGCAAAGAATTTGTACCTGAACTGCAGGGTCCTCTATAGGCGGCGGCGCTGAGCGTCTGCTCGGGCACCTCGTTTAAGACTAATTCACACTCGGCAAACGCGATACTGACGCCGCGGCCTTCGGCCGACTAGTCGACAATTACGTACAATTATTTACGTACAGTTATTTACGGTTATACGCAATTACGCACAATCAACATAATTCACTTGTAATGTTCACACACACGAAAACAATTAACTCGCCAGCCCGGCTCTACGACAGTGGACGTACAGCGAATCTCTTTAAAAGCGCCCCCGCAGCTGCTGAGCGGGGTATGCTTTGCTTTATTGCTTTATAACGCCACCCCCCACCATGTCGCCGAGAAGCACTGTCACACTAGCACACTAGTTCGACAACGCTGCCCACGGGACTGACGACAGCGAGTCGTCGTAGGGTCGTAGTGTGAGTGACGCAGACGCCGACAAAACCGGCCTGCCGTCCGTCGTTCGCGGCCAGTCGTCGTGATATCAGTCGCAGAGCGAAAACATCGCACTGACAACGCGTTTGCCGGAGCAGCTACGCTTATATACACGCTTAGTCCCACTCAGAATGAATGCAAACTTGCTTCAGCATGTATGCACGTTCGCCAGTATGTGTCAGCTGGCTGTAGCCAAGGGCACTGCGTGCGTTCGACGGGAATGTGGGGAAAGGTGGACCGTACCGGCCGTTATTGCTCTTTCTTATAAATTTAAGTGCATTGCTTCATTTGCGCTGCTGCAATTTCTTGCAGTGAATGTACAAAATGATCTGAATATGTGGACACGAGACATACTTGTATCCAGCGCCTGTATGCTTCAGCGTCTTCGAGGGCTATCCCCCACAGGAGGTTTTGCTTTGTTGCAGTGGCAGAGACAACCTCAACTCATTGGCTTTTTTCCTGGCGGTTCTTCAAGGGCCTCCAAGTGGGCTAACACTGCCGTAGCGACGGCTGCAATTGTGACTCCGAGCGTTCTCGTTGCGAACGAGGTACAACGTTGCGAAAAAGGTACAAATAAGGCACCACACGTAGCCAGCAGACGGCATCGGTGAGCGCCGCGCAAATGTGACAAGCCGCAGACTTCGTCCAGACGCGACCTCTACCGACGACGACGCCACCGTCGTCGGACCATCAGCATACTGTCGGCGTCGGTAAACTGTGACAGTCTGTGAAGGAAAAACGCTGCCGCCGACAGTCGTCAAACCGGGATCGGTGTCGTGTTGTCCGAATGAGCCTTTAGCAGCAGCCTGCCCAGAAGCGGTAGTGCAGCGCACATAAAAAACGCACCTTCGGTACAAAGAATTTGAATTATTCAACAAAGAATTGTAGTTGCTCTTTAAGTCTAGAGCATAATTGTAGCGCTAGTTTAGGTAATAGTATTGTCGAGGTTATACGCAATTACGTACAATCAACATAAATTACTTGGAATGTTCACACACACGAAAACAATTAACTCGCCAGCCCGGCTCTACGACAGTGGATGTACAGCGAATCTCTTGAAAAGCGCCCCCACAGCTGCTGAGCGGGGTATGCTTTGCTTTATTGCTTTATAACGCCACCCCCCAGCCTCACTCATTTACCTTAGATTTGATATCTGTTGAGTTCACAGTTCTTCTAGGTCAACGGGATAAATTCTTTGTTCGCAAAACACATTCATATAGGTCCAGATAGCTTACATGCGTAATTTACTACAAATGTCATAATTAATCCCCTGTCGTGGAAGTTTCGCTACATTAGGAAGGGGCTCTCGTGCGAGACACAATTATTTGAATTTACAACAGACTTACACACTAACTTAAATTATAACTTACAAATTGATTGCTTGTTTCTTGATTTTTCGAAGGCATTCGAGCGTGTCGCACATTGTCGCCTAATATCAAAACTCTCCGCACTTAAATCGGACTGTCTTACCTTGTCATGGCTCCGAAATTTTCTGTCTAATCCTCAGCTGTTAACTATTGCAAATAACTACTCTTCCTCCGTAACAGACGTTTCTTCCGGTGTACCACAGGGTAGAGTCCACGGTCCCTTGCTTTTTCTAATCTTTATTAACGACCTACCTCAAAATTTGTCCTCCACCATAAGAATATTCGCGGACGACTGCATAATTTCTCGCCCAATTAAAAATTCGGATGACCATCTCGTTTTTCAGCAAGACCTTCAACAAATTATTAGCTGGTGCAATAAATGGCTAATGACTTTAAATACCACAAAATGCAAAGTAGTGGCGTTTACCCGGAAGTCGGCAACCTCACCGTATCCCTACCATATTAAAACTTATACACTGTTACAACAGCTACACAATATAAGTATTTAGGAGTTCTATGCACATCGAAACTTTCTTGTACAGAGCATACATCACGTCCATTTCAGCTAATGCCTCCCAATCGTTGCGGTACTTGCGACGCAACTTAAGAAATCTTCCTTCAAATGTTTGCAAGCTAGCTTATAGCTAACTCTCGTTCGTCCCAAGCTCGAGTATGCATCTCCCATTTGGTCCCCTCACCAGAAATACCTCATTGAAATGCTAGAACGGATCCAGAACCGAGCAAACCGCTTCATCTTAAATGATTAGAGCTACCAGTCTAGTGTAACACAAATAAAAGTTAAGCATTCATTGCAATCCTTGAACACTCGCCGAGACATTGCCCTTTTATCACTGTTCCACAAATTCCTTCACTCCACTCGAGTACCCGCATGCTTGAAACGACTCTACTCCACGTCACATAGGCTTCATAATCATTTCAGCTTTGCCCTCCTTTACGGTTCTGCAAAAGCATTCCATTACTCTGCTCTTCCTCGTGCTATCAGAATATGGAATTCACTCCCGGACAGCATTGCATGCCAGCCCAACTACGATTCATTCCGTGATTTCGTGACTGAATACATGACTAAAGAAATGGGAAGTTTTACGTTTGTCGCACAGTGCTTTCTTGTACTTGCACTATCTTTTACAGCTTATTGTCACATTATTACCGTTATGTCGCTATGTTTACCGTTCCGCTGGAATGTCGCATCAGTACCTTTTCTGTCAATTTTTAAATCAATAATAATGTTTAACGCTCTTATCTTGTTAATTACACGACTTCACTGAAAACAATCTGTGTGATTTATTCCTTGTTATTATATTATGTTTTCTTCTTTTCCCTAGTGCATCGTGAACAAAATAATACTTTTTAATATCGGTTGCACTTGCGGCTGTAGTTTGTGAACAGATACGGTTTATAGATGTCATGTATTCTATGTATTTTCTATGTACTGCCCCCCTTACTCAATGCCTTACTTTGAGGCCTGTAAGGTATTTTTAAATAAATAAATAAATAAACATTGTCCATAACGCGCCCTTTGTTTTCGCCAAATATAAACAATATGTCTCGCTTAGTTCACCGAGGTCATCGCTGAAACTAAGACGTAAAGTGTTATGACAACTGCAGTTAGGGAAAGAAAAATGATGGCTCATTAATTATTTTGCAATGCTTCTAACCGGACCAGTAACTTGTCGCAGAATCTTGTGGCGCATTGCAGTTACCATGTCGCCCTTCCCCTTTCAACCAAATATAAACCTGTTATAAACTACAGCTATGTGGGGACACTGGGAAGTGTAGCTGATAGCGGCCATATCGCACGCTCTAACACGTGCATAAGATTCTTTTTACAAATACTGTGTGTGATCCAACCGCATTTAACTTAACACGGAGAGTTTCTATAGTGCACCATCAATTTTCCCTAAATTTGGCCTTGGCGACGTTTATATATAGGTGTGCCAGGCCAGCGGGCTCAATTCTTCTGCGCTCGTTAGACACGCTCAAACACTCTGAATTGCTTGCATTACCTAATTTAGTACCAAAGCCTCAATTACCCCTGTATATTGAATTTCACCTACACATCGCCCATTAACTTGTTTTTACAGTCATCAAACATAACGAGTTGCCTCCTTTGGTTCATTGGAGACACCAGGCGAAACTTATACACCACACGCATCAAAAAGTAGAAAGAAAAAACATGACGGTAAAATAATAATTCGTATCTCTTCTAAAGAAACCAGACAGGCTAAAACTGCTCGACGCATTGCACTTAAAATGCTGCCTATTCTTCAAAGAACAAAATAACTCAAATGCAGAGTTCTGGGACATAGGGAAACCTAGCTAATAGCAGTAGCGTGGTACTTTTGAACACTTGCTTACAGTTTTTTTAACGCTGTATTTGATCAAAACGTATTTAACATCGCACATAAACTTGGCGTATTGTTCGCCTCATGTTCGCAAAATTTGACCTCAGTTGTAATTGTGCCAGAGCAGCCGTCTAAATCAGGCACGTACCTAGGGGGGGGGCGCCCCCCCCCGAGTGCAAGTGGCATCCCCCCCTCCCCACCCATGCCACCACACCTCACACATTCCTAAAGCGCCGCCAGATCACTGTTGAGACTTGGCAGCTGTTCATCGGTCAGCCTTATGCAGCCTTTTTCACTCCTTTTAGATGGCGGTAGTTATCGGCATATCTTGTAATGTGAAGGACAGTTTTCTCATAGATTCCGCACCCACGCGATTAACTCGAGATGCGTTCAGTTGTCACCATCTATCCAACCGTCACGCGCATAGATGTTGCTTTTGTTAGTTCAACCTTCTTTGTTTAGGCTGATCCTGGGACCAGGAAAGGGATGCGGCTGTTACGCAGATGGTCTGTACTCTCATGGAACGAGTTGCGGCCGTAGAAAACGCCAATTGCGTTTAACTTTTCCCTTTGCTTCATTATTTCCTTGAGTTACGGCTCGCCGCGACGCTGGCAGATGCCCGGAACCATATACACGTGATATGGGTTAGATAAGGTGGGAAATAAAATAATGTGAAAGAGCATCGATCATGAAACCCTGCAATAACCCTTAAACCAATATGCAAGATGACTGTCGCCCGTTACCTCGTCTGTTTTTCCCTAATTGTATAGCACTTTTCGTGCAAAAATGGAAACTGGAAACAAAAATCGCAAGGAGTTGAGAAATTAAGCGATCTACTAAGGGAGAGAGCCAAGGCAGCAACCAAACTGCAAGCAAAAGCGAATAATAAAAAAGTTAACCGTTCTTTATGAGAACTTTTATGGATCAACATCTTTTTATTTAAAAAGGAAGCAGAGAAAACGCCGCCGGAAGTGGAGAATAATTACTTGCTTTGAATGACGCTTCTACAGTTATCGGTCGAACCGCCTCACATAGTCACTTCTCTGCTGTGCTTATGTGGGTGTTTTTCTAACATTTCGCGGTGAGCGCAGTACGTCTAGAATCGCAGAGTCCTGCGCTCTACGCGGTTGCATGGGACTTGCGGCCGCACAGCGTTACGCAATTCGCGGAACTGTCAAATCTAATCCACAAGGCGAAAATAACTGATATTCGAAACTATAACATGAGAAAGACTGAAGCCGTAAAAAAATGCACGCAGCCTCAAATCAGTAAAAACGAAACCTGGCACAGGACAAACCATGATGTATGCACTAAAAGATAAGAAGGATAATATCATAAGCAATCTCTAAGGTATAGTAGAAGCAGCGGAAAAATTCTAAGCTAACCTGTAAACAGTACCCAGAGGAGTCACGATACCTCACTAAGAAACAGTAATGAACAGGATACAGAAACTCTCCTAAAACTAGCGATGAGGTCAGAAGGGCCCTGCAAGGCATGAAACGATGAAGAGTGGGAGGAGAAGGTGGAATAACAGAATTTAATGAAAGATGGAGGAGACATATTGCTTGGAAAACTGGCGGCTCTTTATACGAAGTGTATATCGACTGTAAGGGTCCCAGAAAACTGGAACAACGCAGACATTATACTAATCCACAAAAAAGAAGACGCTATATAATTGGAAAATTATAGGACCATTAGCTTCCTACCAGTATTGTATAAGATATTTACCAAAATAATCTCCAATAGAATAAGGGGAACACTGGATTTTGTCAACCAAGAGAACAGGCTGGCTTCAGGAAGAGATACCTTACAATGGATCACATCCATGTCATCAATCAGGTTATCGCGAACTCTGCAGAGTACAATAGGCCTCTCTATGTGGCTTATATAGATTACGAAAATGCATTTGATTCAGTAGAGGTACCAGCAGTCTAGAGGCACTACGTAATCAAGGACTACAGAACGCTTACGTAAAAAGCTTGAAAAATATTGCTACATGCGTGTGGTATTTGTTTGTTTGAACGAGGTGCGTGGGCGCCATCACTCCATAAAAGAGGATGAAGAACGAACTGGGCTCGCGCTGTGAATCTAACCGGTCCGCGCTGCAACCGTTGTTGTAAATATAATCTGTAAATAGTTTCTCGTTTTATGACTCGTCCTTCGCGTAAGGATATCTACAGAGGTTCTGCAGGTACCTTAATTCTACACAAGAAAAGCAGGGAGATACTTATAGGGAAATGGGTCAGACAGGGAGACACAATTTCTCCAAAGCTATTCACTGCGTGCTTAGAAGAATTCAAGCTATTAAACTGGGAAGGCTTAGGAGTAAAGATCGACGGCAAATGTCGCAGCAACCTTCGGTTTGCGGATGACATTGTTCTATTCAACCACAATGCAGACGAGTTACAACAAATGATTGGAGACCTTTACAGAGAGAGTGTAAGAGTGGGGTTGAATATTTATATGCAGAAGATGACGATAATGATAAATAGCCGGGCAAAGGAACAAGAGGTCAGGATCGCCAGTCGGTCCCTAGAGACTGTGAAGGAGTACGTTTACCTAGGTCAATTAATCACAGGGAAACCTGATCATGAGAAGGAAATTCACAGAAGGATAGAAATAGGTTGGATCGCATACGGCAGACATTGCTAGCTCCTGAATGGAAGCTTACCTTTATTATTGAAAAGTAAGATGTGCAGTCAGTGCATTTTGCCAGTGCTGACATATGGGGCAGAAACTTGAGAATAAGTAAAGGACCTCGCAAAGAGCGATCGAACGAAGATTGCTAGGCATAACGTTAAGAGAGAGAAAGAGAGTGGTTTGGATCAGAGAGCGAACGGGTATAGACGATATTCTAATTGACATCAAGAGAAAGAAATGTAGCGGGCAGGTCATGTAATGCGCCGGTAATATAACCGTTGGACCATTAGGGTTGCAGAATGGGTACCAAGACAAGGAAAACGCAATCGAGGACGACAAAACACTAAGTGGAGCGATGAAATTAGGAAATTCGCGGGCGCTAGTTGGAATCGGTTGGCGCAGGACAGGGGTAAATGGAGATCGCAGGGAGAAGCCTTCGTCCTGCAGTGGACATAAGACAGGATGATGATGGAGGTGGTGCCCTCCCCCCCCCAAAAAAAAAGAATCCTGGGTACGTGCCTGGTCAAAGTCATACACAGTTCGTAAAACAGACTAAGAACGCTATTGTTGCGACGCATGTTTCTCGAAGCTCGACCGGCGTTACTACTGCATAGCGTGGCGTTGTCGGCAGGCTGTCGGTGTCCGGTAGACCATGGCGACAAGGCAGGGACGAGACGATTTCTAGTGCGAAACTTGCACTGTTTATTCAATGGTTGGTGAAGGATATGAGAAGAAGAGAATGAATGAATTGTAAAAGTACATTGCGGGCCCCTTAAATAGGCCCACTAAAATTGTAGGAGGGATCTTGCTCACGCCAACGTGACAGGACATGCACCGAGTCCCTTCGGTGCTTCGAGGCTGCTCCCACTTTCCTAGGCGACGTTGTACTTGCTTGCCTCCTCTCGTGGCAACCCGCGGGTCCGAGATCGTAGGCGGCTGATCCTTTCTTCTAGCCGGTAAACACTGCGGGGCCTTCGCCATACCGGCAACCACTCGAGACAACCATAGCAAATTAGGAATCCATCCGCCGTTTCGGTTGACCATGGTCTCTGAGCAACCTTTCTTGCCCGGGGTGTTACACGCCAACCGTTACACTATGGACCACTTGCACACGTATGCTACTGGAAAATGCGCATTTAACCCGCCCATTTGGAACATTGCCTACACGTTATCCATAGCATACCCCTAATTTTCCCTAGATATAAAAAAGGTGCTGTGTTTAGCTCACGGATGACTCCGGAGGGACAAACTACGAATTTCGTAATATCCCCTTCAGTGACGGCGTACACGTTTGAGAACGCGACTTATTTTTGCCGTTACTGTGCAGCGGTTGCAAGGACAATGTACAATGGACATTAAGCTTTGAGTAAATTGAACATTCTGCTTTCTTAAAGTACTCTAATTTCACTTCTGAGTGAAATATATTGCTTCACACGACCGCCTTCATGACGGCACTACAGTCTTTGACGGTAGCGATGATGTGAGGCGTTTCGGTAGTAATCGTGACAGATTATTTCTACCCTTACTGTAATGCTTGTGCCCAATAATTATAACCTGTGCATGTAATTCGAGCGGTTGATTCAGTATGTTTGATGAAGAAACGTAGTGTGACTGACTGTACAATAAACAGATGTTTAATTACTATATAATTATGATTGGTCAATATAAATGTGCAGAGTCATTCTCCCACCTTGACTTGCTTTCTATATAGAGTCTCGAGCACATTAGGATAAAATGGCAAGGGACATGCTTTGCCCCCCCCCCTACTATTGACAGTGGGGGGGGGCGAGTGCCCCTTTTGCCCCCCCCTTCCCCACGTAGTAATGGCTATGGACACAGGTGTAAGAGCCGTTGCCCCTCCTGAGTCTCCTTAAGCACGCTTAGGCCGCACGTCCGTGTTCCTGCCGAGTATGATCGGAATAATTTGAAAGCAAGGGTTTTAATGCCGCCTTAATTGCGTTGCGCCTTTGCTTTCTGCGAAGTTCGTGATCGTACATTCTATCCAGGATGTCGGACCAAAATGTTTCATCTTCGGGCTTCAGCATATATTCCAGTTGTGTTCAGGTTCACACCGGGGCAAAAATGTAATGGTGCAAACCTGGTGCGAACCCGTTCTTATGGGTTATTAACGATTCGTAATTGATAAGTATTTGAAGTTTAGAAAGCGATCTTTCCCAGCGTCATTCACGAATTTGTTTGAGTGAAAGGAAGTTTTTTTTTTCTCCCCTTACGTGAACCGGACCGATGTATGAGGTCTGTCTCGAAAGTTAATGCAGTGAGTCAGCAAAAGATTTGGAGTTGAGTGTACAAGAATACGGGTTGAGTGGGACGAGCGGCTGGGAAGGCGAATACTTTGCAGTGAGGCGCGCGTTGAGGAAAACTGCTGTGGCGGCGCTGCGATCGAAGTGGATTGGGCCGCATCAAGGTCGCGTCGTTAGAAACTGCTGGCGATTCTGCTGAGCGGGGCCGTTCGTACTGTTTCGCGAGCTGCTATTTACGATCAGACCCCTCAAATGTTATTTATGATCGTATGTGACATGTGTTTATGCCTTAGAAATAGATGCCTTTCTTTCTCTTCTTTATTTAATTTTATTTATATTTAATGCCGCTCGCTGACTGCGCCTGCAATGCGGCCGCAGTGTCGGCTTTCATTCTGCTGTGTTGTTGTACGGTTCCCTTTGGAGAACGCATATTTTTCTTGTATATCAAGAGGTATGTATCTCTCGTGCGTATATTTGCGCATATAGTTCTTCATCAGTAGGTCTTGCGATACGCAGAGGGGAACAAACACATCTGCAAGCTTCCTGCTTGCCGTTTCAAACAAATAAAACATATCGGCCCCATCCGGCCACCTGTACTCAGATTTACGGGAAGTATTCTGACAGAAAAAGAAAAAGGAAGCTGCAGTCCAACATCCCCTTCATGTTTCAGTCTTCCTCGCCTAAGAGAGCACGGAGGAATTGGCATGGGTTCTTTTATTGCTGTCGGCACTCAGGTGCCGAAAACAGTTTTAGGTAGCTATTATATATGCTAATCTTCGGCCCGTAAGTCATGTGAAATTTTTTGTTCAGTCCATCCTTCACAACAACAACAAAAGAAAAGTCAGTGCCATTCCACTCTGTGAAGAAGGGTGACCAGCGAATCTTTGTGCATGTGGGCCCCTAAAATGGCGAACTGCACTTCCGCCGTGGGTCGGCCCGTCATTGCACTATCTTCGGGATTTTCTTCTACACGCGTACACGATAGTGGGGAAAGTAGCCCTTAACAAGTTCACTCTAAAAAAAAAGCGCGGTAGCTTAATTAGTAGCTGCATAGTGGATGTGGTGTTGCGCTACTAAACTCGAGCTCACTGGCTCAAACTAGGTCGCGGAAATCGATGGGAATGAAATGGAAAAACAATCGTGTACTTTTGTTTAGGTGCACGTTGAAGAACCCTAGGTGGTGATAACTGAACAGGATGCCTCATAAGCGTATCGCCATACGTAAAACGCTAGAATTTTGTTAATTAAAGAAAACACGAAACAAAAAGAAGGTAGCTGCGTCCATTGGCTTTTTTCTAAGGGTGTAATCGAAAGAAGTTATTCTCGAGTCGGATTTCTGAGAAAAGCATGTTGCGCTTATCTTATATTTCATACCTAAATGTAATGCCGTTCCCGATTGTACGTCCGCTCGACTAAGCAGTTTCTGTGTTATAAACGGCTGCTTTCAGTCATCCGGCGGACTATCATAAGGACAGTAATGAAGCATTTAAGGGAACGGCATTGTGAAACATAGTTCCAGCACACATTTGAACAAGGACGAGGCGAGAAAGACAACACGAACGCCGGACTTCAACTGAGTTTTATTCATTGGAAACAGGGCTTTATGTACACAGGGGGACGGGGTGGGGGACTGCTACTGCGCAGGACCACTCAAAAATATTTCCTTGGTCTAGGCAAAGGTCATCACAGGTGTCAAAACAAAAATAAAAAGAGAAACTTTTCCCTCTTTTTTTCTCTCTTCTATTTACGTCACTCAGTACAATCTTGTTCATATCCCGCCCTGCCTAGCTGATTCGACACATCCGTTTGCCCTGAGATAATCAATTTCTTTTGTCCCGAGTGCAACAGAAGGAGCACTGACACAGTTCTCGTTTGCATTGGAGATACAACACGCTTCAAATATTTCCCGGTGTTTCTGATCGCTATATTTGCGCAACACACGTGTTCGTTCGAAAAAAGCCTCGCATGCTGGCTTGTGCGAGCAACGGCGTATGTGGTCGGCTAAATAAGACTCGTCTTCCGTGCGCCAACCACATCGACCACAGCATCATCCATCAAGGCACATTTAAACGGCTTCCCTGGAATCGTCACCTTCAGTGGGCACTCGAGCAGCACTTTCGGCATGGCCCGTAACTTCTGCCTCTATCCTGTGCAGGCTGCTATCGGACTCCTGTTGGCGCTATCAACGGACACACCCACCGGCTTCGAATGCGTTTCCGCGCATCTTCCTGGCGCAACCTGTGCTTACATCGACGTCGACGCACATTTTCCTGCCGTGGTGTCATCAACAAGACTCGTCTTCCGTGCGCCAACCACATCGACCACAGCATCATCCATCAAGGCACATTTAAACGGCTTCCCTGGAATCGTCACCTTCAGTGGGCACTCGAGCAGCACTTTCGGCATGGCCCGTAACTTCTGCCTCTATCCTGTGCAGGCTGCTATCGGACTCCTGTTGGCGCTATCAACGGACACACCCACCGGCTTCGAATGCGTTTCCGCGCATCTTCCTGGCGCAACCTGTGCTTACATCGACGTCGACGCACATTTTCCTGCCGTGGTGTCATCAACAAGACTCGTCTTCCGTGCGCCAACCACATCGACCACAGCATCATCCATCAAGGCACATTTAAACGGCTTCCCTGGAATCGTCACCTTCAGTGGGCACTCGAGCAGCACTTTCGGCATGGCCCGTAACTTCTGCCTCTATCCTGTGCAGGCTGCTATCGGACTCCTGTTGGCGCTATCAACGGACACACCCACCGGCTTCGAATGCGTTTCCGCGCATCTTCCTGGCGCAACCTGTGCTTACATCGACGTCGACGCACATTTTCCTGCCGTGGTGTCATCAACAAGACTCGTCTTCCGTGCGCCAACCACATCGACCACAGCATCATCCATCAAGGCACATTTAAACGGCTTCCCTGGAATCGTCACCTTCAGTGGGCACTCGAGCAGCACTTTCGGCATGGCCCGTAACTTCTGCCTCTATCCTGTGCAGGTGTGTACTAAACTTTCCTTATACGCGAGAAAAAGTGACGACCGCTTCTTAGTGCTGTTCCCGTGCCCACGGGTGTTGTGTGAGACCATTTGTGAATGCTTGACTTCGTCGTTTGCCTTATTGTTGATCTGTTCAGGGGATGTTGAGACAAACCCTGGGCCTAATACTAGGACGGACGCACTTTTTGATATTGAAACACTGCCTGACGACCCTGCAGAACAAATGAAGATAATGTTTCGCTTTATCAAAGATATACACACTCGCGCACTCCAGTCCTCAAAAGCTTTAGCCGAACAAGCCGCCGATATTAAAACTATAAAGAATGGCCAAAAAAAACATGGAAGCGAAATTCACTGTATTGAGCAAACGGATGGACGGTATGGAAGAAAAATGCAATAATTTCGAGGCACAGGGTGTAGTACTGTCTACTATGAAGAACACTGTCGGAGCCCTAAAAGAAGAAAACGCAATTCTACGGGCTCGCGCCGATGACCTTGAAGACAGATCTCGGCGAAATAACCTTATCATTCGCAACATTCCAGACGCTAAAGAAACTTGGGAACAAACCGAGAACAAGGTTTTATCTGCTCTAAAAACCGTACTTCCATCTTTTTCATCCGACTCAATCGAACGCGCCCATCGCTTAGGTGTTTTTTTACCGGGAAAATGCCGACCTGTAATTGTGAACTTCTCGAGTTTCAAAATAAAAGAAAATATTCTTTCACTACGTAATCAGCTTAAAACAAGCAATATCACTCTTAGTGAAGATTACTCCCCAGCAACCCGTCTCGCTCGGGGAAATCTTATCGAGTTTGGAAAAAGTCAGCCCGGCGCACCTGCGTTTAAACTCAGATACGACAAACTACTTATGAATGACAGGTGCTACGTTTTTGACGCCGAAACGAAATGCGTGACAGAAAAACCGTCGCAGGGCCAACACGCAAAGAACATACTTCCTGCAGGCAATTTAACCTAGCGGAGCGAGAGGGGAAGTGGACAGTCTTCACAACACCATGTGTCCATCTTTTTTACTAACATTAGAAGTGTACTGAACAAATATTTTTCATTGTCCTCAGCAATTGACACTTGTTCTCCACACATTGTTGCCTTAACAGAAACGTGGCTTTCGAACAACATTAATGATTCTGAAATCTTCGAGGATGCCCATCGCTTCGCTATCTATAGGGAGGATCGTACTGTGAGTCGTGGAGGCGGCGTCCTACTTGCCATTTCTAACGACATTACTTCTTCACGAATTTCTGTCGCTACTGACCTCGAAATCGTCTGGGCTTCATTTACCATTCATCACCAGAAGGCAATTATAGGCGTATGCTACCGATCTCCTTCTTCATCGTCCACATTCCTTAGTGAATTGCATGATGTAATTAATAACGTATCATCACGCTTTCCATCATCGCCCCTTTACTTGTTAGGTGACTTTAACTTTCCGAACATTAAATGGAACTCTCAGCCTCCTTCATTACTCCCATTTTCGTCTCAGGCTAAGGAATTTTTAGATTTGTGTTCCACTTTTTCCTTTTCGCAAGTGGTCACTGAACCAACTCGGAATACTGCTACTATATCAAACACTCTCGACCTAGTACTTACTACTGAACCCAAACTAACTTCCAACATTACCTTCCTTCCGCCTTTAAGCGACCATTCTGCAATGCATTTTACTATTAGTGCCAAACATCCGAAAAATATCAAGAAAAGGAAAACGATACTAGATTATAGTAGAACAAACTTCGGGGCCATCAATAATGAGTTACATACGTTTCTTGACACATTCCTAATTAACTTTGATGACCGTTCTGTACAAACTAATTGGGACCTGTTTGCTCATAAAGTAAAGGAACTAATGAACACATATGTTCCGAGCCGTATCTTAACTTCTAACCCACAAGCCCCCTGGTATAACACTCGCATTAAACGACTTTCTAACCGTAAAAAGCGTATCTACCGCTCAGCTAAGTTGTCCTCAAGTGCTTCTCGTTGGACGGCATACAAGGCGGCTTCTAACGAATACATTCAAGCTTTAAAACTCGCTAAACGTACTTTTCTTGCTGTTACTCTTCCATCTATTCTTAAAACTAGCATTAAAAAATTTTGGAAAATAATTAAACCTGTTTCTGATAACTTAATCTTATTAAACGACTCTACTGGGCAGCCTGTTCCTAAAAACGGTGCTGCAACTCACCTTAACGAAGCCTTTCTCAAAAATTTTTCGGGAGCTCTAAATAAACAACTTCCCGAGTTACGTAACTATAATTATCCAGTCATGTTTCCAGTAATAGTTCACACATCTGGTGTTGCTAAACTTATTGACAAGCTCGACTACAATTCTTCGCCTGGCTTTGACTCAATTAACACTAGGTTCCTAAAAAGCACTTCCGCATACAGTTCTATAATACTAACAAAAATTTTTCAACAGTCACTCAACACCAGCACTTTACCTTATCAGTGGAAGGTGGGGAAGGTGGTTCCACTCCATAAATCTGGTAACAAAAACATAGCAACAAACTATCGCCCCATCTCACTTACCAGCACGTGCTGCAAACTTCTAGAACACATTGTATTCACAAACCTCGTAGAATTTCTTGAGGATAACACATTTTTTTCACCTGCTCAGCATGGCTTTAGGAAATCATACTCATGCGAGACTCAACTCGTATCTTTCACTCATCAGTTGCATCGAATTCTTGATCGTTCATCACGCGCCGACTGCATATTTCTAGACTTCTCAAAAGCATTTGATAAAGTCTGTCACAAACTTCTAGTCCACAAACTGACCCGTTTGAATATTGATGCTAATCTCTTAAAATGGATCGAATGTTTTCTGGTTCATCGCTCACAATACGTTACTGCTAATGGCTGCGATTCACCGGTGTGCTCTGTTGCTTCCGGAGTGCCCCAAGGATCGGTTCTCGGTCCTTTGTTGTTCTTAATATATATTAACGACCTTCCTTCACAAGTAACTTCTAACATTCATCTCTTCGCGGATGATTGTGTTATCTTTAGAGAAATAACTACGCATTGTGATACTAACCGTCTTCAATCGGACCTTGATATAATATCTAACTGGTGCAGTTTATGGCTAATGGAATTAAATGTTAACAAGTGTAAAGCTATGCAAGTATCTAGAACACCTAACGTATCTGAAGTGTACTATTTAAATTGTCTTCCTTTAGAACAGGTGACTTCGTACAAGTACTTAGGAATACATATTACATACGACCTTACCTGGGCAACTCACATTACTAATATAGTGAACAATGCTAACCGCGCTCTTGGTTACTTAAGGCGTAACTTTTTTAAGGCTCCTCACTCCTTGAAATTATTGCTTTATAAAACACTAATACGCCCGAAATTAGAATACGCTGCATCTGTCTGGGACCCTAGTAACCTAAACTTAATTAACTCATTAGAATTAGTTCAGAATAACGCTGCTCGTTTCATTCTTTCGAATTATAATAGAACTGCCAGCGTAACAGCCATGAAAACTGGCCTTTCCCTTCCATCTCTTGCAGCTCGACGTAAAGTCTCCCGTTTATCATTATTTCACAAAATTTTTCACCACACAAAACTACGTGATGTATTCATCCATACTCCACACTATGTATCTCGTCGCATCGATCATTCTTACAAGGTTCACGTCCCTTCTTGCAGCACAAATACATTTTCCCAGTCATTCGTACCTCGGACATCACTAGAGTGGAACCACCTTCCCGCAAGCATTGTGTCCATCAATGATAATCCTTTGTTTCGTGATGCCTTAACCAACGTTACTTGCTAAAATGCTGTTTAATGTGCTTGTATATCTTGCCCTTTTTTGTAACACCTTTTGTAATTGCTCATTGTAGTCCTACTGAATTACTTGTCAAATTGTATTTTTATGTTGTATATTTTTCTTTTGCAAATTTACTGTTTGGATTCACTTGTAACCCACTCCCCTCTGTAAAGCCTTCACAGGCCTTGAGGGTATAATAAATGAAATGAAATGAAATGACCAGCGCCACTTAGTGATGTAGCATTCCTGCGATGCTCTAGCAAGCGTTCATTCAGACAGCGCCCGGTTTGGTTGGTTGGTCAGATTGGTTTACAAGGCGACACATTCATCCCAGCTTTTCCGGTGCTGAAAACACCGGAAAAGCTGGGAATGTGTCGCCTTGTAAACCAATCCCAGACGAAACCAGCCTGCGAAATTAAGCACACCAAAGCCCTCGTTGAATGTGACGTCGGCGTTGTGTACAGTATTCCCCTCGCCTGTGGGAAATGCTATATCGGCCAAACCGGGCGCTGTCTGAATGAACGCCTGCTAGAGCATCGCAGGAATGCTACATCACTAAGTGGCGCTGGTCATTTAGCCGACCACATACGCCGTTACTCGCACAAGCCAGCATGTGAGGCTTTTTTCGAACGAACACGCGTGTTGCGCAAATATAGCGATCAGAAACACCGGGAAATATTTGAAGCGTGTTGTATCTCCAATGCAAACGAGAACTGCGTCAGTGCTCCTTCTGTTGCACTCGGGACAAAAGAAATTGATTATCTCAGGGCAAACGGATGTGTCGAATCAGCTAGGCAGGGCGGGATATGAACAAGATTGTACTGAGTGACGTAAATAGAAGAGAGAAAAAAAGAGGGAAAAGTTTCTGTTCTTATTTTTGTTTTGACACCTGTGATGACCTTTGCCTAGACCAAGGAAATATTTTTGAGTGGTCCTGCGCAGTAGCAGTCCACCACCCCCTCCCCCTGTGTACATAAAGCCCTGTTTCCAATGAATAAAACTCAGTTGAAGTCCGGCGTTCGTGTTGTCTTTCTCGCCTCATCCTTGTTCAAATGTGCGCTGGAACTATGTTTCACAATGCTAATCATAACCAACTAGCCCGGCTATCCATGCTAAGGGAACGGCATGCCTCACATGCACGTAGAGATATTTGTAGATCTGCTGTGCTCGTTGAAGAAGTGTGGTACCACATTGGGCGCCCAGTTTTAATGGGTTTCAGTCTTGCACACATGGCGAGACTGTCAAAAATATGTATTCTTTGCCTGAATCAAGTTTGCAGATTTACAGGCTGTCCCAAACCCTGCATATTGAATGACAGCTAGGAGCTTGTTCAGCAGAACCGATTAGCACCCGTGCGTTAATTCGATCAGGAACTGGTGCGCCTCTGCGCAACAGCCCCGACCCTCTCGCATCACAAGCATTCGAAATAAGAGTCCTCACTTGCATCGGCCCCTTACCTTCGAGACTTCAAAAGTGCTGTTGTGCGTTACATTTTTATTTATTTATTTATTTATTGATACTGTTGACCCTCGCTTGAGGGTCGTTACAGGGAGGGAATACAATGTACAACAATGTACAATTTTGCACAACATACAAAATTCATATATCATAATCATCAAGTTGGGTGCTCCTGACAAAAGATGTCGATAGAACGTTCGAACTTGTGCACGTCCGATTGCTCGACAACTTCAGCAGGCAAACCATTCCAAATTTCGATCACATCAGGAAAAAAAGAAAAACGAAAAGCATCAACACGTGACTCGTAAGGCTTGATGGATCGTGTGTGGTTTGTTCTCGCGCTCCGTTTTCCCGGAGGCTGAATATATCTATTTGATTTAATCTTAAAGTGCCCTTGAATTATTTGAAATAAAAGCTTTAGTCTTGATTTTTTCCTTCGATTTTCAAGTGACTCGAGCCCACATGAGTTCAGCATTTCCGTCACTGAATCCCTTCTTCTGTATCTTGACGAAATAAAACGAGCGGCCATTCTTTGAATTCGTTCCAGTTTATCTTTTAGGACTTTTTGGTGCGGGCTCCAGACAACACAAGCGTACTCCAAGGATGGGCGGATGAATGTTTTGTAAGCTATCAGCTTGACATCTTTTGTTGCATGTTCCAATTTCTTCCGCAGAAAGTAAAGTTTTTGGGAAGCTGTCGAGCACACATTATTAATATGTTTATGCCACTGCAGATTATGTGCGATTGTAACACCTAAATACTTGAAGGTATCAACATTTTTTACATTACAACATTTACATTTTACATTTTTTACAACATTCGAAGGCAAACGGCTATTTAATCATTTTTAATGGTTAATTCTGAAGTCCAATACGATCTGAATGGCAAATACCATTCGATTAGACTATACGTTTCTACTTCATTTCGCCTGCTGGTACGTTGAAGGAGATCGCCAGACAAGCCATGGAGGTTATTTTGGTAAAGGCTTCCCGGTATCCCCGATTCAGTCTGAGTGTATAGACCATATCTTGTCCGTAACACTGTTGCTCACATTAACGTCCAATAATTCGCTTGATTCCTGTTCGCGGAAAGTCAATTGGTCCATGTAGGGCTGGTGCAGCTTTTAAAGAAAACACGCTTATTCCGGTCAGGAAATCTCACTTTTTCAGTCGGTGCAGTTAGAATATTTGATAATTGTTCTCTTACATATATGTCGTGGATATATATGTCTATGTGCCCTTAGGTTTACTTAGAAGTGCATTGGTCATCTGCATCTCTTTGCGCCACGCCGTCAATAAACCTGGTTAATTTCACTATGATATTGTTATCTGTTATCATTCTCTCTGATCAATATTCCACCAACAAGAAGCGCGCGTAAAATGACACGAGTGAGTGAGCGACATAACTTTATTTCGAATCGGAACGATTCGCGTCTGGCGAGTTAGTGGGCTGGGGCACCGGCCGAGGTTACGGCCAAGAGTTCTTTCCTCTCGGCGGCTTCCTTGGCCCGCTGGACTGCCCAAAGCTGGTCTTCCAGGTTCGAGCTTAGCAGCGCGGCTTGCCATCGCGCACGGAGGCTGTCGATGGAGGCTTCGCTCACATTGTCCTGTATTAGTTCCTGTAAGATTCTCTTATATGGGCATAATAAAAATTCGGCAGATATAGGCATACATGACATATAAGGGGCCATATATGGGCATATTAAAAATTGGGCAGATATGGCCATATATAGCCATTATATGCAGCGTATGGCCACATCTGCCCAATTTTTATTGTGCTAATATATGGCCTTTTTTATATAAGTCCAGATATTACATTTTCTTAAGAGAATGCAGTGAGTCAGCAAAAGATTGGGAAGCTAAAACACAGGCTCAAACAAGGGAAAAATACTGTTGATGGTATCAATGGCAGCGGCAGCAATAGCAGAAAAAGCAAAAAAAAACAAAAAAAAAACAACAACAAAAAGCCACCAAGGAAACAAGCGAGTACGGAGGAAGGAAAATCTAAGGAGTGATCCTGACGTCACTCTTTGTGAAGTAACGCCGGCAATCGCCGTTATTCCGCCATCGTGTCGGACCATATTCTGCTCTCTTGTCTACATTTCTCGCTTTCGGCGCGCTACCGCAGACGCAACCACGCGGGGCTGCGCGTCGTAGCAATCTCACCGACTGTCAAATCACGGTGTATTCCATAGCGATACAACCTAACGCAAGTTCTTCACCGGTTTATGAGAACTAACGCGCATGCTGGTCGTGGCTTCATCGGAATCGTTTTGCTTTCTATGAACACGCTTCGGGCGGCCGCTCACAGCGGAGGCCCGACGAGCCACAGCGCACCGACAAACACTCCGGCATGCGACGTCGTTTATATACATCAACTGCGGCCTGAGATGTGATGTTTCACGGTAAGTGAAGCTTCTCGGAAAGAAAGTTCCGTGGCGCCGAACAGTAAGCGCGTTTGTGTGCGGCTAGCGCGTTGGCCGGGCCTACGTGTACGTTCTTTTTTCGAGCCTTGTTCGCTCTTGCAACGCATCTGGCAACTTTCACTTCGCTACGCCTCTCGTGCACACAGATATGGTTACTGAAGTAAACGGGGTTCGTCCTTTCATTACTCACAGCAGCCGCTTCATTCCTATACTTCGACATGGCAATTTTACGTCCCACAAATGCATCGTCCGTTGTCAGAAGCAGGAAAACTGCACAGCCGTCACTGACGTGCAAGGTGTTTATAAAGCACAGCGGTTTCAGTCTATGATGACAAGTTAGCATGAATCCACTGAAGACGGGCCGAAATATCCCCACATCGTCCTTCGTCTGTCATCGCAGGGGCGTGTGCGTCAGCAGGCGCTTGGTGTGTTGCGACACCACGTAGCCGAGCACACGAGGGTTGGATCCTCCCGCGTGTAGCCGTGCGCGGCTTAGCCGTGTCCGGGGAAAGGGGGATCCTGGAGGTTGAGCCGATGCCGTGTGTTCGGACCTTCAAGGCCCCCCGGCAGAGGCAACACACCTCTTTGGCCTCTGCTTCACGTAGACAGCACCCCCGGACTGACCCACCCGGGGGAAATCGGCAGTCGCCTTTTCCTGTCCTTCTCTCCAACTTCGTTTTTCTTTCTCACCTTTTTTATCTTTTCTGTCTTCTCTTCACTTGTTGAACGAAAAAACCAATCAAAAACACAAAAGACAAGAGGAGAGGTTCACACCACAACGACTGGACTATCGACTGTGGTTTATTAGAATCGGTGTAGTCCCAGCAAGGCCAGCAGAGCATGCGCAACTGCATCATCGCTAATCACATAGCATGAAAAGACAAGAAACGTTTCTATCGGGACCGACTCAGAAATTCAAATTCTTTTTCATGTAAGCGTACCGAGGTTGTACTAACGCAGTCATCACCTAATAAAATGATGTAGTACGCTTCCAAGATTTCTCGCTCTTCTTTGCCCTTGCCCCTACCAAGAATCGTCACATTGCTAAACAAAGGATAACAACCACACTCATTGCAATGGCGAGGCAAGTTTGCACCGTTATCTGACCGCAGGGAGGAGTGGTGCTCACGCAGGCGGTCATTAATACATCGACCGCTTTGGCCTATGTAAAATCTTTCGCACTTGAGAGGGAACTTATAAACAACCCCTGCAGCACATGCCGTGAAACAGTTTTCATGCTGCGTTGTGCAAACATGGTTCCTTGCCCTGCCTCGAGAAATGCGCCTACACAGACCCGATAGCTTACAAGGGGCAGAAAACACAACACTTACTCCCTGCTTGGCGGCAACTTTCTTGATACTGTGGCTCACTTTATGCACATATGGCATAACTTCAAGTTTCCTACGTTCAATAGCCCCACCATCTACCAGCTTCGTACGTTCCTTCTTTAGCCTCTGAAGCAGCGATTCAGCCACCGCTTTCAAAAGAGGCGGAGGGAACCCTGCGGCTTCTAAACGTTGGGATTGTGCGTCAAAGCTACTTTTAATGGCGTGTTGACAGCTTCTTTCAAATGCATTGCGGAAACAATTCATTGCAGTCCCTCTTTTTACAATTTTTGAATGTGCCGATCCAAATCGTAAAAGAGCTTTCTGATTTTTTCGTTCAAGTATGTACCAACTGGCCCAGATTTCAACCCTTCTACAAAGCATTTCTTCTTCCCTGGGCGTCTTTCTAAATGTTCGTTCTCCCGGCAGTCAGGCAACGCTTTGTATTAGCGCAATTGCTTCCATCACTTGTTGAGCACGCGCCCTTTCCCATTGCCTCAAGGTCAACATCGCTCCACCGGAGCTTGTCGTCATCTTCGGGTTGCTGGAGCCTTCGACAGGCCATTGGAAACGCATGGTCAAGATTTGGAAATCGGAGTGCTGGAGGCAGGTAAGGCTTCTGCACGATTGGTTGCGAGTGTTATGCCTCGCGGGACGTGATGAACTGCCAGGAGTTCGTTGTTTGCGGGATCATCGCCGTTTGGCAGGCCAGGCAACAGAAGTGTTCTGGAATCAGCTGAGGATTTATCAGCCAAAAAAGGAAAGGCTAAAGGTGAACCGAGGCTCAGTTACTTACTTGGAAGGTGCGACAGTGTCCAAGGTTGTTGATGATCTGCTTCAAAATGGCCCCAAGTACAGCCTCACTCCAAGCCTAAGGAGCCATGAACTGCTTGCCACAGTACATCGGCTGGCTGATAAAGTACACAAGAATGAAAAACAGCGATGTCTGTCTGAAGCGGTTGACGTTATTCTGAAGGTTGATGGCAAGCAGTCAGGAAACAGCAACCGAGTACTCAACCGCGTTGTCGACCACTTCATTGAAAATGATCTGATCCTCCTCCAAGCGGACAAGGATGGTGGCTTCGTGGTCCTTCCGACAAGGTCTTTTGGAGAGAAGGCAATGGCT
This sequence comes from Dermacentor albipictus, assembly GCF_038994185.2. Taxonomy (NCBI): domain Eukaryota; kingdom Metazoa; phylum Arthropoda; class Arachnida; order Ixodida; family Ixodidae; genus Dermacentor; species Dermacentor albipictus. The sequence goes on along the minus strand of NW_027225650.1, from coordinate 240,050 downwards.
GCTGTAGCGAAGAACTTCGACTCTACAAATCGGAAGCCCTCAAGGTTGAAGACGGCAACGGTGAAGCTCCTGAAAGAAAACAACTTAGAAAAACGTTCGCGAAGTGTCATGAATATCAAGGGGAACCACCTGCAAGTGTTCTTTTCAGCAAAAACACACAATGTGGGTTGCCCTCTGATAGCCATCATCACGGAGACAGGTTTATGGCAGAAGTTAGTAAGTTAGTTTCTTCAGCGACAGTTGATGGCCCTCCCAGTGCAGGATCCATTCAGTGTGGCTAGCTCGGCAGCGGTGGTAGAGGTCCTTAATAGTGGGATCCCTGGTGCCAACGTGGCCTTTTCAGATGACATTGAAGACCTCTTCTACAGCATTCCCCATGATGAGCTCTTTGTAGCTGTGCGTGAACTTATTGTTCACTGCAGTGCTGTAAACTTCCAGAATGCATGTGGTATGTCGGTGGATGCCTTTCTAGAGCTCCTATCCTTTTATCTGTCATCCACTGTTCTTGAATTCAAAAGTTCCTTGTTCCTTCAGAAAAAAGGAATATGTATTGGCTCTAGTGTTGCCCCAGTGCGTTCCTAGATATTTTTAGCAAACTTTGACAGGAAACTTCAAGGCTTCCTTCTAAACAAGCGTGTGTGCAAAGTTTTTAGGTATGTGGACGATCTTTTAGTACTTCTAGAGCTTTTACCAAATGACACTCTGCCCGCAGCAGTAGACGATGTATTGACTGCTTTTAAAGCTTCTTCACGCACTCTTAATTTCACTCATGAACTTCCTAGCAATCATTCCATCAGGTTCCTAGAACTGCAACTAACATTCTTTGACGACGGGCATTTGTGCTGGATGTTTTCACCTAGGGGCAAGAAAGCTCTTTTAACATTTGGATCTGCACATTCAAAGATTGTAAAAAGAGGGATTGCAATGAATTGTTTCCGCAATGCACTTGAAAGAAGCTGTCACCACGCCATTAAAAGTAGCTTTGACGCACAATCCCAACGTTTAGAAGCCGCAGGGTTCCCTCCGCCTCTTTTGAAAGCGGTAGCTGAATCGCTGCTTCAGAAGCTAAAGAAGGAACGCACGAAGCTGGTAGATGGTGGGGCTATTGAACGTAGCAAAGTTGAAGTTATGCCGTATGTGCATAAAGTGAGCCACAGTATCAAGAAAGTTGCCGCCAAGCAGGGAGTACGTGTTGTGTTTTCTGCCCCTTGTAAGCTTTCGGGTCTGTGTTCGCGCATTTCTCGAGGCAGGACAAGGAGCCATGTTTGCACAACGCAGCATGAAAACCGTTTCACGGCATGTGCTGCAGGCGTTGTTTATAAGTTCCCTCTCACGTGCGAAAGATTTTGCATAGGCCAAACCGGTCGATGTATTAATGACCGCCTGCGTGAGCACCACTCCTCCCTGCGGTCAGATAACGGTGCAAACTTGCCTCGCCATTGCAATGAGTGTGGTTGTTATCCTTTGTTTAGCAATGTGACGATTCTTGGTAGGGGCAAGGGCAAAGAAGAGCGAGAAATCTTGGAAGCGTACTACATCAGTTTATTAGGTCATGACTGCGTTAGTACAACCTCGGTACGCTTACATGAAAAAGAATTTGAATTTCTAAGTCGGTCCCGATAGAAGCGTTTCTTGTCTTTTCATGCTATGTGATTAGCGATGATGCAGTTGCGCATGCTCTGCTGGCCTTGCTGGGACTACACCGATTCTAATAAACCTCAGTTGATAGTCCAGTCGTTGTGGTGTGAACCTCTCCTCTTGTCCTTTGTGTTTTTGACTGGTTTTTTCGTTCAAGTATGTACCAACTGGCCCAGATTTCAACCCTTCTTCACTTCTTATTACTTCCGTATTTCCTGGTGGCAAGGGGTAACCTGGTCTAGTTTATCCAACCTTGGGTCTAATTATTAGGTTATAGCGGCTATGTACAGCTGGCGTCTGCGTTTCTTTCGGGTCTTGTAGCGTCCCCTTGTTGGGCTTGATGGTGGGTGGCCGGCATGGCTGCCGAAATTAAATAAACATGTATACATTTATCATCCTTCCCCCGTCTGTCTGATCGGCCTCTTAGCAAAAGAGGATGCACCGAAGAAAGGTTGCTATTTTTTTGTCAACCTAAGCAAATGTTCGCACGATTTCACGTTATTCATAGTGGAAATCCTGAAAAAGACAGTTAGAGTGATATCGCCGTTCATGGTTGCGAAATGTCTCACTGACTCAGTTGGCCCAGGCTACAAAGTCACAAAAATGGCTAGCGGTGACCTCCTGCCTGAGGTCCGTGACAAACAACAGCATGATAAGCTCCCAAATCTGGTCTCCTTCGGTAATGTAAACGTAACAGTGACTCCACATCGATGCATGAATACAAGCACAGGAGTAATTTCCGACGACGACCTGTTGTATTTGAGCGAGGAAGAACTCCTAGAAGGTCGGAAGGAACAGAACGTCACCACAGTAAAGAGAATTATAATCAAACGGGAAAACAAAGAAATTCCAACTAAACATCTAATCGTTACCTTTGCGTCCAGTGTGCTGCCAGAAACATTAGAAACAGGCTATACTAAACTTCGAGTCCGACCGAACCCTCGGCGATGTTTCAAGTGCCAGAGGTATGGCCACGGCTCACAAAGTTGCCGGGGTCGACAAACCTGCGCAAAGTGCGGTGTCCAGGATCCCCTTTCAGATAATTGTAAGGGCGCACTCAACTGACCCAACTGTGGCGGCGGACATGCAGCTTTCTCTAGGGCTTGCCCTACATGGCAGAAAGAAAAAGAAATAATTAGCCTCAAAGTAAAAGAGAACATTTCCTTCCAGGAAGCGCGGAAGCGCATTTCCTTTCTTCATACCCCAGGGTAGGCTGCTGCGGCGCGTAAGGGGGCAACGCCGCAACAGACTCCGGCTTCGGCCCGGACCACAAAGAATGTGGCCGCGGGAGAGCCACCAGCCCCCCAGGTGACAGCAGCCGGCTCTACTTCGCCATCTCTGAAGGAGGGCCCATCGACCTCTGGGTTGGTGGCCTCCGAGGCCCTGCTTTTCGAGGCAAGGCCTAAGGTGCAAACACCCCGCTTGTGTGAGCGGAAGTCCAGCGGCTCCCTTGAGTCGATGGACACAACTCCGAGCCAGAAGGCGCATCCAGCGCCTCGGGAGCGGCGTGAGTCTCGCGACCGCTCCAAAAAAGAGAAAACCGGTACCATAATCACGGGGCCTGAAACGGCTCCGTGAGTCATTTCTCTAACTTGACTCCTCTTGACACACAGCACATAAACGCAAACAATATGGATCATCATCATCATCAGCTTGGTTACGCCCACTGCAGGGCAAAGGCCTCTCCCATATTTCTCTAACAACCCCGGTCATGTACTAATTGTGGCCACGCCGTCCCTGCAAACTTCTTAATCGCATCCGCCCACCTAACTTTCTGCCGCCCCCTGCTACGCTTCCCTTCCCTTGGGATCCAGTCCGTAACCCTTAATGACCATCGGTTATCTTCCCTCCTCATTACATGTCCTGCCAATGCCCATTTCTTTTTCTTGATTTCAACTAAGATGTCATTAACTCGAGTTTGTTCCCTGACCCAATCTGCTCTTTTCTTATGCCTTAACGTTACACCTATCATTCTTCTTTCCATAGCTCGCTGCGTCGTCCTCAATTTGAGTAGACACAAACAAAAACACACAAACAATATGGATACACAAATATTACACTGGAACGTGAGAGGGCTGGTGCACAACCTCGATGATATCAAAGAACTCTTACACAAATACAATCCAAAGGTGCTGTGTGTTCAGGAGACACATCTTAAACCTACTCAAACAAACTTTCTTAGGCAATACGCTATTTTCCGGAAGGACCGAGATGATGCTGTTGCATCGTCTGGCGGGGTAGCAATAATAGTAGACAGAAGCGTTGCCTGTCGGCAACTGCGACTCCGAACCCCTCTTGAGGCAGTTGCTATCCAAGCAGTGCTATTCAATAAACTAGTTACTATCACGTCCGTATACATCCCCCCAAGTTATCAACTCTCTAGCACAACATTTCAAAGCTTTATTGATGAGCTGCAACACCCTTACATAGTCGTCGGTGATCTAAACGCGCATAGCCCACTGTGGGGCGACTCTCGCTGTGATGCGAGAGGACGGCTTGTAGAAAACATTCTATTCTCTTCAAGTTCCTGCTTGCTGAACAAGAAAAAGCCAACATTTTACAGCTCTACATACAAAACATTTTCTTCGATAGATCTAAGCGTAGCGTTAAGTACAATTGTGCCATATCTGGAGTGGGATGTCATTAATAACCCTTATGGCACTGATCACTTCCCCATCGTTCTAAACCTTAAAAAACAAAGTGAGTGTCATGCACATCTTCCTCGATGGAAAGCTGACTTAGCCGACTGGACAAAGTTTCGCGAACTCACACAGCTGCCCTGGAATGATATCTCTGAACTTAGCTTAGACGTCGCAGTAGCATACATAACCGCGTTCATTATTGAGGCTGAATCAGTATGCATTCCCCAAACAAATGGGTTGCCCTCGAAACGACGTGTTCCTTGGTGGAATGAGGAGTGTAGGGAAGCCAGGAGAAAGCAAATCAAGGCTTGGAACCTCCTCGGTAACTCCCCAACCACAGAGAATCTGAATAATTTGAAGGCGATCAAGTCGCAAGGTAGAAGAATGCGCCGCCGTGCTAAACGAGAAAGTTGGAAAAACTACATCAGCAGCATCAATTCGTATACAGACGAACGAAAAGCCTGGAACAGGGTTAACAAAATAAAAGGCCGCGAAACTCATCCCTTACCTTTATTAAATACACAAGGAGACACCCTGGAGGATCAGGCAGATTGTCTAGGAGCACATTTCGAGCACATTTCTAGTGCATCTCATTACACAGATACATTCCTAAAATACCAGTGACTGGCAGAACAGATGAAATTTGGTGGGAACAGCTCATCTAATGGAGCATACAATCGTCCATTTGGAATGGCTGAGTTCCAGGCTTCACTGAACTGTTGCAACAAGTCCGCCCCAGGAAGTGACAGAATAATGTATGAGATGATCAGACACCTACACCCTGAAACCCAAGAAACACTACTGTCACTCTTCAATTCTATGTTCTCCGAGGCTACTTTCCGTTTGCCTGGAAACAAGCAATCGTAATCCCCATTCTCAAAGAGCGCAAGGACCTTTCCTCACCCGGCCTATAGCCTATAGCTCTGGCCTATAGCTCTGACAAGTTGTATATGCAAATTATTTGAGAAAATGATTAACCGTCGCCTCATCGATTTTCTTGAAAGCAACAAGATACTCGATGCCTTACAGTGCGGTTTTAGAGAGCGTAGATCCACAACAGATCACCTTGTCCGCATCGAGACAAATATCCGTAATGCCTTTGTCCACACACAGTTTTTCCTTTCCGTATTTTTAGATGTGGAGAAGGCATACGACACAACCTCGGCGCTTTGGAATCCTCCGTGATCTTTCTGAAATGGGAGTTCGAGGCAACCTGCCATGCGTCATTCAGAGTTACCTCTCCGATCGCACGTTCCGTGTTAGAGTTGGTAATGTTCTGTCTCGTCCATTTACGCAAGAGGCTGGTGTTCCACAAGGAGGTGTGCTGAGCTGCACTGTCTTTATTGTCAAAATGAACTCCATCCAGACTGTTTTATTCTGTATATGTAGATGATATCCAGATAGGTTTTAAATCATGTAATCTACGTATCTGTGAGCGACATGCACAGCTTTGCATAAAGAAATTGTCTAAGTGCGCGGACGAAAATGATTTTAAGTTAAATCCGAGAAAAAGTACGTGCGTCCTGTTCTCTAGTAAGAGAGGTATACTGGCGGAACCCGTAATCAATCTCAATGGAGAGCGGCTATCTGTGAGCCATGAACACAAATTTCGAGGAATCATTTTAGACAGTAAGCTGAATTTTGTACCACACCTGAAGTATCTGAAATCAAAGTGCCTCAAGACTATGAATCTGCTGAAGCTCTTATCACGTACATCTTGGGGAAGCGACAGACGGTGCCTTCTAAAACTTTACGAAAGTCTAATATTAACACGGCTTGACTACGGAGCAATAGTCTATAATTCTGCCGCACCTAGCGCTTTGAAAATGCTAGGTCCTATTCACCACTTAGGTATCCGCCTTGCTACAGGTGCCTTTAGGACTAGCCCTGTGAAAAGCCTCTACGTCGAATCAAATGAATGCTCATTGCACTACCAAATGACACATTTAACTTTCTCCTGCACCCTTAAAGTTAGCTCAGATGTTAAACATCCTTGTCATTCCACTATATGCGACTTGTCCACTGCTAGGCTGTTTCGTAACCGCCCAGCCACTAGGCCTCCTCTGTCCCTCCGGTTGGAAGCACTATCAGAAAAAACAGGGGTCCCACTTTTACACAATGTCCTAATGGCTCCTACACGTCTTCCACCGCCTTGGGAGTGACAGACTATACAATGCGACATCTCTTTCTTAGAAATATCCAAATGAGCCCCGGAGGCACACATATATTCGCATTTTCTGGAACTCAAAGACAAGTATTCATGTGATGAATTTTACACAGATGCTTCGAAGTCTCCAGCTGGGGTTGCTTACGCAGCTCTGGGACCCTCACTTTCAACATCTGGACCACTAAACCCATACACCAGTATCTTTACAGCGGAAGTATACGCCATTCTTAAGGCTATTCAACACATACGGCTCGCAAATATCGCTAAGGCTATTGTTTTCACAGACTCCTTAAGTGTAGTAAGAGCCCTAATTAGCTTACGAAAGCATAAGAACTCCGTTTTTAATGAGCTAGCTGTATAGCTTGTTATGCTCCGCATATATGTGCAACCAAGCGATTATACTATGGTGGGTACCTGGCCATAAAGGCATAGAAGCCAATGTAGCTGCTGACGAAAACGCTACGTCAGTGAGTTTTAACAGCACAGATGGAAATATCCCCATTCCTGCCACAAACCTAAAGCCCTTTCTGCGTCGTAAATTGAGGAATCATTGGCAAGAAGAGTGGGATACACAAATATTGAATAAGTTACACATTATAAAACCGAAATTGCGGAATTGGATAAGTGACAAAACACCACGGTACAAGGAAGTACTTCTTTGCCGATTAAGAATAGGACACACTTACAGTACTCACTCCTACCTCTTGACTGGCGGGGTCCGCCTACTTGTAGTAAGTTCGGCGATAGCCTGACAGTCCTCCATGTTCTTATCCAGTGCCCTGCAATAGAAACAGAGAGGAAAAAGTATTTCCCTTCTGCATATCGGGAAAATATACCACTTCATCCTGCATTTTTTCTTACTGATGAACCACTTTATAAACTGCAAATAGTTTTAGATTTCTTAGCTGAAACGGACATTCTGAAAATAATTTGGCCAGGAAATTTTAACACGTGATTACCAGCCCTTGCATTCGAAGGCCGTCTTGATAATTTAGTGTAACTGTTGTCTCGTTGTCATATGTTTTTATGAAAACACAACTGCCATCGTTCACGTCCATAACTAATCAGTCTCATTATTTTACTACCTATACGTTTACGTCATTTACAGCGAAAGTTTTTAGGCCCTTATACAGCCATGTCACACCTACCGTAATAAATTCACTGTCCACGCCATTCAGAATAAATCCTTTAAGTTACCATTTGTCATGGCGCTCTTTGGCCATAACTGGCCCTTGCGCCATTAAAAACCACATATCATCATTATCATCCTTCGTCGGTGGCGGGGTGTACGGCGTTGCATGCGCGCTCGTTTCACGCTTTTTGCTTCTTCCAGTCCCACCTGGCCACGACTACAGTTGGGAGAGCACAATCTACATAACACAGCGCTGTTAAAACACACGAAGACCAAGGCAATCCAGCACACGCGACGCCTTTGCCACCGTACTAAGCCCTCGGAGCAGCACGAGCGAGCACACACATTCATAACAAAGCCACCATCGTGGCCCGAGAACATGGCCGATACAGCAAAAGAAAAAAATAATAAAGCAGACAATTGAGAAAGACACCACGTCACTTCTTCCACAATTTCCTCCTCGTGCGCGGAGGGGGTGGGCCTCTCAGTCTTTTTCCTTCCTTCATGCCAACGAGCAATTTGCAGACTGCCTTTGATAAAACTCAAAAGTTACGATTTTGACTTTACAAATACACAACCTACAGAAAAGTATAATACGCGATCAATTATTTTATTTAAAAGACTTACTCTACGCCCCAAATTGCTTCACATGTTTTCGTAATTTGCAAGTGTATAATGCGTTCCTAAAATTACATAGAAATATATCATTCGGAAATGCTGTTCAAGAAATCAGTTTGCTGAAGACAACATCCAAGCATAAGCCATTAGCTCCCATCTCTATACCAATCCGCTGGAAATGGCAACTATGATATTGTCCCGTCACTGGGACTCAAGTCCCCGTGTCGTCTTTTGTTGAAATCAACTATTTCTAAGCTCATTGCACATATACGCACCGGAATGCGGTCGCGTTGCCCAGGGAACGGGTTTTGTGTTGTCCATGGTTGTTTGCCATGATCTAGTTAAAGGGGTCCTCTACCCCCTTCACCGGCTTAGTGAAAAGACGTAGACCGCGGATAGCATATTCTGCTGCGAACATTTCAGCCAGCCACGTTTTGCAGCCGTTCGAGGCGCGTGGATCTCGCAAGGGGAGCGCGAAGACACATTTCTCTCAAACGCTCTCTTTTCGACAGAAGCCTCCTCCTCACTCTTTTCGGGTCGCGTAATTTTGTATTATAGCGTGTTCCCGTACGCGACTGGTATTGGCCAACAGCTGGCGTCAATCAAGACGGGTATGTTTGGATCAGTGCACGTCTTCCTATAGCGCTACTGTGTATATTTAGTGACGAAGTATAATCATCAGGAATAAGTAACCAAAAATCTACTTTCGGATTTTGATAATAATTACGTATTTCCTGAAGAAGCCGACTATCGATGATCACGCTCGACAGCGACCGCTGACGTAGCAATTAAACTGTGGCCGCCCTGCTTGTCGGTGTCGTAGCCGTCGGATCTGGCTAATTTCGGCTATCCTCAAACGGCGCGAAACTTAAGGCCAGAGAACACGCAGGCCCACCGGCGCTGCGTGCTCTCTCCTGGCGGCTCCTGGTTAGATGCCTCGGCAGACTTATTGATAGCGCTTAAAAATGCAGAAGTTAGCAGTGGCTACAATCCGGCGGTGAAGCTGGCGAAGGACAAAGCCAGTCCGCACTACGTAGCACGGCCAGACGAGCGTATATGAGCGTGAACACGCGCTCAAGCCCTGTCGTGCAACTGCACATATGCCCTACGGCGGTGTTGCCAGGTTGGACAATGCGACATAGCCCAAAGCTAGAGAAATTGTAGCCCAAATGTAGCCAAACGCAATAAACAGCAAGAAAAAATTGTAGCCAAATATAGCCATTTTTATTTTCAGTTTTATTTGCATATACATTTTCACATTCAACTACAGCAATCCCTTTTAGCGAAACCCGTCGTAGCAAAAAGTTCGTGATGGTCGACTCTCGACATTAACAACGGCGACATCATGCTTGCACAGAGAACATCTTTTGGTTGGCCCCGGAAAGTCATGTTCCGGCGAATCGCTGCAGACGGCGAAGCTATCGAGATGAATCTTGAATGCAAGCATGAACAAAAAAAATAACAACCTTTCCACTCTCTGAAGATGGCATGGCAGCGAAAGCAGAGGACAGTCAAAGTTCTCAAACGAAAAGCAAACTGCTTTCGCTGCCATTCCATCTTTATAGAGTGAAACGGTGGTAATTTTTTGCCTTGCGAGTCTGGCGTAGTTGCTCGTTCGGAGGTTCCGGGCCTCGCGATTGCCGCTTTCGTTCAGCATAGCGGGAACGTGCTTCGTCGGTGGTCGTTTCGCGCCGGCGCCGTTTACATTCTCGTTGCTGTTCCATGCGGCGCTCCTCGTACGCATGTTGTTCTTCGGGTGTACGAACTATACGTGTCCGCCCCATTGATAACGCAGCTTTTAGCCTCGACACCTCTCCTACTTATATACTGCGATAACCTTGACGTCATGCTATTGTTCACGGCGAGCGTTCTAATCTGTTCCGCATTTTGACATCTGCGCCGCCGCACTGCACCTGTATGGGTGTGTAAGAAATGTCTAAGTCCGTTTCTGTTGCCAGACGCAAAAAAAAGATAATTACGAAAGGTTAGTCATGTGCAGCTTTCGCTGTAAAACTTGGAGGACGCTTCGTCTTTAACAGGGGAACGCGATAGCATTCAAAGATTCCTGACTGCTTCCCAAGCTTCCTGGCAACTGCAAATTAAAGGGACCCTGAAATGATTTTGACGATTTTCTACAAACGTACTGAGTCGTTAGAGTAGGTCCTTCTGATCATTGATGGACGCATCTAAGGGCTCTGCGTAAAGCGTGTAATTTATTATAAGGTTTTAAAAACACACGTCGCTGCCGATCGCAGCATACTGTGCGGCGGAATTTTAAGCCGCCCCTACCCATATGACATCAGTGGGGCGAGCTATCCGATTGGCTGACCAGGGCGCGTGATCGATTGTTTTTGCAACTTTATGGTAAACAATTGATGTTCGTAATAGTTGGAATGTTAGTTCATTTGTTTTTATAAAAAGAAAGTGAGAAAGGGAATGCAGAAGAACAATTTTTCAGTCCACTTAAGCACTTCCGGCCCACAGCAAGGTGTCGTCTGCTCGTGTTACAACGTGCTCCGTCTTTGACGAGAGCTCCGCCGTCAGTGTCGGTCTGTCTTTTCGCGAGCGCTATGATTCTACTTTGTTGCATTGTGGACTGCAAACGTAGCGACTGGCAATATGTCAAGCTGCAACATCGTGTCCTTCTGCAAGCCAGTAGACGAGCGGACTGGCTGCAGCGCATCGGACTGCCGCTATCCGATCGGCGCCAGCATTTGCGCGTTGCGGCCGTCACTTTACACCGGAAGATTACTAATGTAATAGCGTTTCGCGAGTCCGGTATTAGGGTAAACGCAAGCGCAAGGGGACAAGGCCTAAACTTATCCTCTTGCGTGTCGTTTCATGGGATGCACAGAAGCGCAAATGTGAATGGTCTCCATGGTGCAGCCACCTGGTGGCATAGAACGGAACCAGACACAGTAGCAGTAACAAAATGTATTCTTTGCTGCTGGTGTAAATTTTTCGCAGGAGTGTAATCGTTAACACGTCGTTTTTGTGAATGCTTAAAATGTTTTACACTTGGTTAGAGCAATATTAGCTCTTTCATTGGCTGGTTAAGCTCTGCGCCACGGGTGGCTGGACCGTGGAGACCGATCAGGCAGCTCACGTATGTCTACGCTAAAGTTCCTTCATCAGATTGTGTTTATGCCTCCGCCGTTGCGTCGAAACGTTCAACCAGTGTGTGGTTACCGGAAGACCAGACACGTTGGCGTTGCGACAGAATGCTCGCAACGCACGCTGCTTCGATAGACCTCGCTTGGGGTCAATTAACGGCCAAGCGGCTAGCGGAGAGGTATAGCGCGGGCGGGGGCGGGCTCCAAAACAACCGGAAGTGGACGATGTGACGTTGCATCGTGACGTAGAACCAGTGAATGCGGAGCTTAGCGCCGATCGTTCGGCGAATGAGTTGAGGATGAAAAGCATGGCTAGGGAGGAGGGTAACTTGTAATCGCTTGTAGCTCCATTAATACGTAACGCTTCACTTAAATTGTGGTGCGAATGTTCTACTTAAGCTGAACCCTACGCGTCTACAAAATTTGTCCGAACCCTTTCAGGGGCCCTTTAAGCAACCGTAATGCTTACGTGCAAGCGCCGGCGCCTCACCCTATGCACAAGGGCATGCTTTCTGCCACTTCTCGTTTTTTGTCTTTCGTGCACACGGCAGGCGCCGCCGCTGCCGCGGATGCGAGCGCCATCGGGAAGGTGTTGGAAGGAACCGAGCGCACGGTTCCCACTAATGGCAATTCGGCAAATCACACCGCTGCGCACCGGGGCGCCCCAATGCACCATTTCATCCAGTCATCGTCGCCCCAGGGCGGCCCGGTGCGCGTCGGTGCGATTTGCCGAATTCGTCATCAGGCAGACCTCAAACGGCAGCAGGAAAAGAGGTTGGTGTTGAGTTTCAGCGCATTGTCCTCCTTGCAAAACGAGTCGCCGCCGCAGCCATGGTGGCGCCGATGGGCTCGGGACTGACGTATTGCCGTTCTTTCAAAGCGAGTCGTCGCAACATACATGGTGGCGCCTTTCCGGCGGTCGCTTCCCCGAAGATCGCCAGCCCCCACCGGTCGAATGTAACAGCGTGAACATCCACGTGCCTTTTGCTTCCCTTTGCTGGTTTTAACTTTAGAAGACCCAGTTTTATGTAGTTATGTGCATCATCAAAGCATAAATTTGACCTCGTAAGAGAAGTATGACAACAAGAAATAAAACGAGAAACTTCACAGCTGCTTTAGCTAAAATACATGCAATCTAGTACAAAGCGCGATAAGGTTAGTGGGTGAACACGCGAACGCTTGGCTCGCGCGACTCCCACTCCGAAACACCCTTACGAGGCAGGAGCCGCCTCGGGCCGCTATCACGTCGGAAAGGGCGGGTCGTACCTGATCGCCGCGCCTCGGGCCCTCTGGACGGCCCGTAGCCGAGCGGCGACGTTGGACCTCTTGAGCGCCTCCACCCACACTTCTTCCGTGGTGAGTTGATCGCGGTCCCACAACTAGGGACACCGCCAGAGCACGTGTTCTAAAGTGCAGTAGGGATCTCCGCAAACCGGACAATCGGGCTCGAACGAGTATACGCGTACCTGCTCACCCTCGCTAGGCTGAAATATATGACCCGGTCTGCAGCACACGAAGGGTAGAAGACTGAAGTCTGGAGAGCTTGGCGTGGGGCGGGGCATAGACCCTACTGCCGAGCTCATAGTGCTTTGCAATCTCTCTGAACGTGTGGAGCGAGTCCTTCATCCGCGCGTCCGCGCCCGCGAGCGGTGTTTCCCCGGCGCGGTGGGTGAGTTCGCGCGCGCGCGCGTGGGACAGCTCGTTGGCGTTGGGAACGACGGCGAAGATCCGAGGCTCCATATGTGGCGGGAACCAAGTGATGACGTACGGGGCGACGCGTCTGCCGCAAAGCAGGGCGGCCGCCCTGCTTTGCGAAGGAAGTTTATTTAGGCCCTTACGTGACGCAGACCGATGTACGAAGTCTATCTCGAAAGTTTATGGAGTGAGTCAGCAAAATATTGGGCGAAAAAGAAACACAGGCTCAATGAAGGAAAAAAAATAGCTAAGGTTGATGGCGGCAGCGGTAGCAAGAGCAGAAAAGGTAAAGCAAGAAAACAAAGAAACAACCAAGTAAACAAGCGATCAAGTAATAGTCTCCTTTTGATAAACGCGAAATTAGCCATGATTTTGATTACAAATCAGCGATCTCTGGAAAAGTGCTTAAAGTATTGGACGCATTTATTTAAAAGACTTACTCTTCACACGAAATTATTTCGTATACGTTTGTATTTAGCAATGTTGTGATGTATTCTTAAAGATACATTGAAAACTATGATTTTAAAAAGCAGTCCAGGGACGCGCTTTGCTTAAGACATCATGCAAGCATGAGCCATGAACCTCTGTTTCAATCAGCAATGTTCGCAAGTTCATCATGGTTGTGTCGTGATCACTTGAAATATGTGACAATTAGTTGATGTGTAACTGTGCGTCTCGATGGGTCTATGTGGTTATATGTTAGTGATTGTGGACTAGGACACTACTTTGAAAACATGCCAGGTATAAAATGCTTCGTACTTTGTTATCGTCCTGGTGGAATTGACCTCTCCTGATTTGCAAATAGCGTGACGTCACTGGAAGTGCCCTTTCATCTGCCGCGCCTCCGAAGCGGGCTCTGGTTGTCAAAAAAGCGTTCAGCTGATAGGTTCTAAGCGGCTACGATTGAAATTTTTGCATATTGCTAGTTTCTGAAATGGCACCATCTATATGAACTGAACTCTGCTCAGAAAGTAACCGTCCTCATTTTACTGGTACAACAACGTGGCGTTGTTGCCAAGTGCATGGAGCCTTTAAGTCAACATGTGGTGATTCCGTAAGAATACGTCTTGCCTAAATGAAACAGCCACAAAATTTACATTACTCTTCGAAAGTGAATATAAACTATAGCACAAAAGATGAACATTTTCCCTGTGCCGAAACGACACTTCCCTTAAATGGGGGGTCGTAGGGAAAAAAAAAACATTGCATTGCTTTGACGTGAATGTACCTAATTTCCGTCCATTTACACTGTAATCTTAAACGATATACAAAATTATTTGGACTACAACGATCAGCCATACGCGGTGGTGGCGCCTAAATTCCGATGTGGGCGGACGTGCTTTAGGTGCACAGTGAAAAACCCACAGGTGTCCAAAATTAATCCGGAGCTTTCGCTTGCAGCGTTTTTTATAAGCCACTCTGCTGAATACGAATGTTCAACACCATAATTAGGTAATTTTGCCTCTTAGTCATCGGAATGCAAATGCACGAAGCGTATATTATTACTACAGAATTCGTTGCGCGTGAACTTCGATGTGCCTGCGGCTTCCCTTTGCTGGTTTTAACTTTAGAAAACCCAGTTTTATGTGGGTATGGGCATCATCAAAACATAAATTTGGCCTCGTAAGAGAAGTAAGAGAACAAGAAATAAAACAAGAAACTTCACAGCTGCTTTAGCTAAAATATATGATATCTGCTACAAAGCGCGATAACTTTAGTTGGTGAACACGCGAACGCGTGGCTTCGCGGCGCAGGCGAAGTGGCGCATGCGCAGTAGGTGGGAAGCCACCGGCAGTGCCCGGTTTCCATATATGGTATCGGTGGACGCACTCTGTTGCGTCTCTACACCACAACAGCCGTTAATTAGACGCTTGCCACGAAGCAAACACCCACCCATCCATCAGCGCCTGTCCAGACGTCAACGCTGCGTGGACACCGACTGTTGAGGGGCCCACAGAAGGCCACCATCCCAACTACTACCTGATAGCCTAAACTAATGATGAGGGGAGCGAAAATCAAATGCTACGGAATGACGACGGCGGCCTTGGATTCGCAGGTTGCTATCCGGCCGCATATTCCATACCATCGGGCTTCGGAGGCGGGGTTACTGCGTAGCGTTGCGAGAGCATGGGCGTGGTAACGCAACGGATTCGACCATCGTGGTTTGCTGCTATAGACATGTAGCGTTCCTAGTTAAAGGATACAATAGACGGAGAGTATTGCTATGGAACTGGCGTCCATCTTGTCTACCATTTTATTCTCATTTCCTTCTTCTCTTCTCCTGAACCCAGACTCCTGCGCTTCTTTATCTTCTATTCCAAGGCTCATACCGCTTCACCCTTCCAGGTTTCTTTTGCTAACCCCTCCTGGGGTAATACTTGAAAACGTTTCCAATCGACGCACATTCAACTGAGCCACGTTCGCCAATGTACCACACAGTCTTCAATATTCCTTTCTGAGTGGCTGTCTTTGTCACAGAGTAAGGACCATAAAATTTGGCATTGGATTCTCTTACTCCCTTCCTAACAAGAATGAGGTCGGTGACTTGAATGTCTGGGATATCTGAGCAATGTCTCTTGTCGAAATTTTTTTTTCATTCGTTTACGATACCTCTCCTCCTGCGATTTCTGTTTCCTTTCCTCAACGATCTGGAGATTTTCTAACAGCCCAAGTTCAAGGTCCGCATGAAGAATATGGGTTTCTCCTGAAGAAGCGAATTGTGCGCTGCATCCCAAGCCACTGGTGTAGGAGCGATTGTGATGTCTTACAGCTGCTTCTAAAGAGCATTTCCAACCACCAGGGAAACTATCGTACACCCTGATGTATGGTTTAACATCTCGTATAGCACGCTCTGCAAGCCCATTCGCTGCAGGATGGTATGGCGCACAGAACTGGATTGATATATTATGGTCTCGAGCCCATCTTGCTAGTTTTCGCTCTTGAACGCTGGACCGTTGTCACATACAATTGTCTTGGTTGTCCTAAACATATCCCGTTCGAAAAGGGCGATAACACTATTCGCATCTTCTTTTCCTGCCCGTGCCGCGACCATCCTGGTGCATTCATCTATGGCCAGAAGAAACGCTTGCGTTTTTCGGACTCCTTCTCGTTTCTTATTCAGCTCGGCGAAATCCAGGTGTATAACTTCAAAAGGCACGTTCGAGTGGCAAGGTATTATCATGGCGTCCGTAGGCTGCTTATATTTCACTTTGTTGACTTGACAAATGTGGCATGAACGAACGTATGGATTGACGTCGTCTTTCATGTGAGGCCGCGTAAATCTCTTGACTAGCTTGTTATAGGTGCGCCAAAATCCGTCGTGTCCTCCAGATTCTGGGCTATCGTGGTACAAATAAAGCACCCTGGAAACCAGCGTTGCCGGGACATGATAGCGACCTTCCCTAAAAATCAATTGTTCAGTGCCTTCCCACAATTTAATTTCATTAATTTCTTCCGATTGTTCGTTGTTGGCCTGCATCATCAGTCTAGACAATGCATCTGCATCAGTCAAAAGGGGTCCAGGTCTGTGGGAGATGGTGAAATCGAACTGCTGCAAATAGTTCACCCATCTGGCGATACGTCCCTTAGGTTGGGTCATATTCAAGAGATGAGTGAAGGCTTGGTGATCGGTGAACAAAGTAAAGTTTGCACCTTCTAGGTACGTACGGAAGTACTGAATTGCTTTAAGGACTGCAAGAGCTTCCTTTTCAGTAGTGGTGTAGTTGGCTTCAGGTGGCTTGAGGGTGTAGCTGTAGTAACCTACTACGTGTCGCTTTTCTCGGCCGGATGCTTCTGGACATTTCTGGTTCAAGACTGCATCTGTCCCATAGTGTGAGGCGTCGGTATTCAGTTCAAAGGGTAAAGTGAAATCTGGTATGCGTAGAATAGGGTCAGCAGAGATTCTGTGCACCAGATCACGGTAGACTCTCTCACATTCCTCATCCAACTCAAATGGAACTGCTTTCTGTGTTAGGCGCGTGAGGCATCTTGTTTTGATGGCAAAGTCTTTTATGAAGGGCCTGAAATGTCCTGCTAATCTCAAAAACACACGCAGTGAGTGTACGTCATATGGTTTTACCAGTTGGGATATCCTCTCGACGGACTCTTGTTTCGTGCTTTTGGTAGTCCCATCAAAGACTCTTCTAAGAAACACCACTTTTCTTTGAAAGAACGCACTTTTCTTAAAATTAACCTTGAGGTGTGCCAAGCTCAAGGCATTTATTACCTGGGACAGGTGTTCCTGATGCTCCGTCTCTGTTTTGGAGAAGACGATAATATCGTCTATGTACACGTTACAAAAGACACCTAGGAAAGGCTTCAGGACTTCGTTCATAATCTTCTGGAACCATGCTGGTGGGTTTTTCCAGCCGAAAGGAAGCCGGTTATACTCGTACAGGTCGAAGGGCGTGATAAAAGCAGTGTACATTTTTGTTTCTTCGGTTAGCGGGATCTGCCAGAAACCTTTGCACAAGTCAATACGTGAAAAACATCGGCAACCACCTGTCTCATCTATAATCGTGTCTATCTTCGGCATGGGAAATGGTATAAGTTCTGTCTGTCGGTTGAGAATACGGTAATCTGTGCACAGTATGAAACTTGCATCTTCTTTCGGCGCAATAGTTATGGGAGAGGCGAAGGGTGACACCGAAGGCCGGATTATATTGGCGTCTAGCATCTCCTGCAATTCCTTCTTCAAACATATCTTGCGCTCTCTTGACATGTTGTAAGGTGATTTTCGGATGATGGTCTTGTCGGTTAGTTCCAAAGGCACCTTGTGTGACGTCATCGCCGGTGGATAGCTTCCTATGCATACCAGTTCAGGATAGGTCGTTGCAATATCCTCCGCGCAATTGACAACTCGCAGGTTATCTTTTCTATCCGGCTGTGTCTCTTGCCTTGATGGTCCTTCCACTAAAACCGCATCGTCCCAGTATACGTTGATTTTTTGTTTCTTTATATCTGGTCTGGATAGTAGAAATTCATACGTCACCCCCTCAATCACCAGTACTTCACTCTCTATTTCATGACCTCGGAACTCGATGTTTACTGAGGCCCACTGATTATGCATTGTCACTTTTCCATCGTAGCCTTGCACCCGTAGTACTCTTCCACTATGCAGGTGACTTGCATCTACCAGCTTGGCATTTATTATAGACACAGAAGCACCGCTGTCAACCAAAGTCATCATGTGTCTGTTTCCCACTTTGACAGGGATGTGAAGTAGGCTACAGCAAGGTAAATAAACAGTCTCAGTTGTGGTCATCGGGTCGGACTGATCACCCTTGTTTATCAGTTTTTTTTTTTGTCGGCGGAGCCTCTTCAGCGTCCGAAAGTAGAGGGACAGGGTCGCTGTCGACGTTATTCACCCGACCTCTGGGAGGGCGCCAACCCAAGTTCTCTGTGCCGCCTGCAAGGCGGCGTGGTTCTCGCTGATTACGGCTTGACCAATCCGCGCCGGACCGTGTGAAGTGACTGCTTGAGCGAGCGCTTATATTTTCTTCGGAAGTAAATGGTATGTCGTGAAGACACTCCAGGAGCCCGTCCATAGTTTTAGGTGACCGTATTTGCACTTGCTTCAGGACTTGCGCGTGAAGTCCGTGCATTATTAGTGCTACTACGGCAGAAGGAGGAAGCATAGGCTCGGCCAGCGTTAAAAGGCGGCGTTTGTGAAAGAAATATTCGACGAGGGAGCCTTGCTTGAATTTGAAATTAAGCGCGGCATCCCACCTTTGCACTGGGTTGCTTCGGAATGTCGTCAAAAATTTTTCTTTCCACTGATTCCAAGAGTTGCCAGCCTCTTCAATAACGTGCAAATCATACCACTTCCGTACAACACCGCTTAAGTAACTACGCATGTTAGTAATCTTGTCCTTATTAGAGTGCCAGTTGTTCTTCCCAGCGGCATATTCATAGAATTCAAGCCAACCTTCTGGACTTGAAGACATGCCGTCGAATGCATCGGGTTCTGCAAATTTAGTCACCGGCTTCTCAACGTTTAAAGAGCTTATAAGCGATGCCACCAGATGGTTCTGTTGCGAAATCTGTTCTTGTTGTAGCCGAAGAGCTTTGAAAACGAGGCTCACCTCTTCCGTCGACGACTGTGATCCAGAGTCCTTTCGACGCAGCGGTTGAAGAACTAATTCGTCGAAGATCGCCAGATGCAAGTTCACTTTCACAACACCCTTCCGACGTAGTTCACCAGTGTCTATGGAAGCCTTCTCTAAAACCAGGTTCACGAGTTCTGCCGAGTTGAGTTCGCGAGGTAGTTCCACCGCTGGTTCATCTTCAGCTTGGTATCTCGAAAAGGTGATCTTCTCTGCGGAGGTCTCCTCAAGGAAAATCCCTATTGAAAAAATATGTATGAGAATTTCACGAGAACTTCTGTACGCTATTATTGCTCCGTAGACTCGACGACGTCGTACATCGCATGTGTACGAGTGGACATCGTCAATGAGCGAGATCGTTCTCGTGTGGGTATATTAAACGAGATTATTCTCGCATAGCTGTGCTTGACGAGATAGTTCTCGCACGGCAATGCGAAACGATATCGTTCTCGTTTGTGTATGCTACATGAAAATGTTCTCATTCAGCTATGCAAAATGACACCATTCTTGTTTAGCTGCATTCTACAAGTGTTCGCATTTGTGTTGAATGAGTTCTTTTGTTCATGCAATATTTTTGGTGAAGTTCCACACAGTAACACATTCTGCCAACATTGCAGCGATTAATTTCGATCACGTGAGTCGGCCGATGTGCCAGCTCAGAGACAAAGAGGACACTTTTTAGGGCCCACAATTAACACAAACCATCTTTATTTTGTATTCCGAAGCATCGTGGCCAGGTGCTTGTTCAGGTCCTTCAGCCTCCTTGCCTCCGTATCCACAGTGTTCGGCGTTTTTGAAACAGTGCTCGTATGCATCTGCACAAAAATGTAAACAAAGCAGCCGGCCCTGTTAGATTACAACAAGCCATTGGAACTGACATGCACAATAGGTAGCTCCACTGCATAACTGAGTTGGCTGGTTCTTGCATGATATTGTGTGTAAAGCGTGAACATCTCACAGAGAAACAGGAAAAAGAGAACACGGAGGCTCATGAGTTTTCTACCTACGTAAATTGATATTTCAAGATTAACCACAGCAGTTGAAAGCAAGTGCTCGTCCTCGCATTGTCTTGTTCTCGTCTCTGTTAAATGTTCGTGTTTCACAAAGAATAGAAATGGCTGCAGAATTGCAATACAAGACCACTGAAATAGTCTAATAGTTTTCCACAAGTATTTTACATTAAATGAACAAGTATAACCAGCACAATGCGTTGGCGGGCTAGTTGGTGCGAATCCATGAATACTTTGTTTAGCGCGAAACGACACACACAAGAAAGACGACAGGACAAGGCGCTACTCTGAACTGACAGCATTTTATTGCGTCACTCCTTTATAGACCGCTCGAACCAAAGGAACATGCGCAGTGAGCACCATGCGGTGCAGACACCAACAACATCCGATCCAAAGAGCGCACTCATGTGACAGAATCCAAAAAACCAAATTCAGCGCTGTACAAAGTTAAGGAAAGCACACTACTGCACTGCGACTCCAATGACCTAATGAAAAATGCTTCCGATAACTCTCGGGCGGTGGTGTCACGGCTCTTTTTCAAGATCGTGGTATCAGAAAACATGGGTTTGCATTTGGACGTTTTACAATGCTGAGCCAAATGGGAACCTTTGCCTGTTGCTATGGATCATGTATGGCTTATGTTCTCTAAGGCGCTCGTTAACACAGCGGCCTGACTGCCCTACATACACTTTGCCACATGACAAGGGAATCTTATATAAACGACACCGACGCTGCATTCTACAAACTTCACATAGTTCTTTTCACAATCAGGTTTTTTACTTATTTTAGAAATACGGCAGCACAACATTGACAGTTTCTGAGGAGCGGAAAACACTACCGGAATTTGGTATTTAGTGGCGACATTATTTAGATTGTGAGCCAGTCTGTGGCTATACGGCACAACTTCAGGCCTCTTCTTTTGTGTGATGCAGTTACTTTTGTGCCGCTTCCCTTTCAGTTTCTGAAGCAATACTTCCGAGACTGATGTTACCACCACACTTGGGTAACCAGCAGTCTGCAGCCTATTTAACTGTGCAATGAAACTCATGTTCGCAGAGTGATGACAAGATTGCATTAAGGAAGATTCTAAACACATCAAAGCAATGGCGCGTTTCACAGTCTTTGAGTGCGCAGACGCATAAGGTAAAAGTTCCTTACGTGCGCGTGGCGAGTAGATCCGACAGGCGTGGCCTGTTTGTAAGGATAGCTGCAAATCTAAAAACTGGAGTTTACTGTCCCTAGATAGCTCATGTGTGAAAGTTAAACCTTTGCCATTGTCATTGAAAAGTGTTAAAATATCAGCTACCGTCACGGAGCATTCGTTGTTGGTCTGTTTTATCACAACAAGAAAATCGTCAACATATCTAAAAATTTGAACCGAGTCATTGTTTAAGGCACTCTTAAGAGTGCGGTCGACAAAAGATAAAAAAATATTACAAAGAGCAGGCGCCACACATGAACCAATACACACACCATTTTTCTGGATAAAAAGGTTATTTTCGAACAGGATAAAAGTTGCACTTAAATAAAATTCAAGAAGGGACATGAAACCTTCTGAAGACAACCCGGTGGCATTGCAAAAATCTACCTCGCCACTTTCTTCGATGCACGTCATCACACTGCGAAATAGCTCATCATGCAGTATTGAATAGTAAAGATCTTCGACATCAACAGAAAAAATGTCGGCTACTGAATGGTTGTCTTCCAGAAAGGAAACAACATCGAAAGAATCCTTTATGCCATAAGGATCATCAATAGTTAAATGCTTCAACTGTTTTTGCAAAAAGCGGCTAACCAAAACCTGCCAATAGTTGTTTTCACTGACTATTGTACGGAAAGGCACATCCGGTTTGTGTGTTCTTGCAGTGAAAAAAAACATCTAAAGCAAGTACCTTACATTGTTTACCATCTTTCACAATCTTGGTGAGGCCTATATTTTCCAACAAAGAAATGGCTTTGCGTTTTACCTTCTGAGCTTTCTCATTTGCCAGAATGAAGTGTTTGTTGACAGCCTCAATGGCTTTTTTGTTGAAGACAGCAGACGGAGCTATCACAAACCCGCCCTCTTTGTCACTCAGTAACAGCCGCAGTTCATTGTCTCTAAAGAAAGATACTGTCCTTTTGATCACAGCTGTCGAAGGTGGCGCGCTCCCAGTGGCGGTCCTACGAAGGTTGTACACCCTATCGAGGAGGCACCACTCCTGGTCCTCTAGTTCTGCTTTCCTTGCGATGCGCCTGTTCAAAGCCAGTAGCTCATGTGCAGGAATTCTTGGTTCCGTGCTGTACTTCGGCCCATTCTTTAGCAATGCAGCAACTTCGTCAGGAAGCCTGACGTCACCGAGCACCTGGAAACCAGCGGTGACCGGTTGCGTTTTTTCCTTTCTGCACGGTAGTCTGGACCGGAGGAGTAGCAGCAGCTGTGTCCACCAGAATTCTGTAGTCCAAGTTGATAGAAGTCTGTAGAAACGAAACTTCTTCTAGGCCACAATAGGTGCATCGCGCGAGTAGCACACAGCTCTCAACCAGTCGTACAGAAGGCGTACCTGCCCCCAAATTTCAGAACGAAGAATCCGACACATTCGCCGCACGTGACCGACGGAAGGCCTGACGTTCCCGAAGAGACTCGCCACATCTTGAGGAACATGTCCATTCTTCATGCAGAACGTAAGCATCCTTGCACGGCACACAGCAAAAGCTATGTGACTGACCAGAACAGCAGGATCAGGAGACAAATATCAGTGGGCCCTGATATTTGTGTGTCTGTGTCATAGGCCTCACCAAGATTGTGAAAGATGTAAAACAATGTAAGCTACTTGCTTTAGAGGTTTTTTCACTGCAAAAACGCACAAACTGGATGTGCCTTTCCGTAAAATAGTCAGTGAAAACAACTGTTGGCAGGTTTTGGTTAGCCGCTTTTTGCAAAAACAGTTTAATCATTTAACTATTGACGATCCTTATGGCATAAAGGATTCTTTCGATGTTGTTTCCTTTCTGGAAGACAACCATTCATTAGCCAACATTTTTTCTGTTGACGTCGAAGATCTTTACGATTCTATACCGCATGATGAGCTATTTCGCAGTGTGATGACGTGCATCGAAGAAAGTGGCGAGGTAGATTTTTCCAATGCCACCGGGTTATCTTCGGAAAGTTTCATGTCCCTTCTTGAATTTTATTTAAGTGCAACTTTTATCCTGTTCGAAAATAACCTTTTTATCCAGAAAAATGGTGTGTGTATTGGTTCATGTGTGGCGCCTGCTCTTTGTAATATTTTTTTATCTTTTGTCGACCGCGCTCTTAAGAGTGCCTTAAACAATGACTCGGTTCAAGTTGTTAGATATGTTGACGATTTTCTTGTTGTGATAAAAAAGACTAACAACGAATGCTCCGTGACGGTAGCTGATATTTTAACACTTTTCAATGACAATGGCAAAGGTTTAACTTTCACACATGAGCTATCTAGGGACGGTAAACTCCAGTTTTTAGATTTGAAGCTATCCTTACAAACAGGCCACGCCTGTCAGATGTACTCGCCACGCGCACGTAAGGAACTTTTACCTTACGCGTCTGCGCACTCAAAGACTGTGAAACGCGCCATTGCTTTGATGTGTTTAGAATCTTCCTTAATGCAATCTTGTCATCACTCTGCGAACATGAGTTTCATTGCACAGTTAAATAGGCTGCAGGCTGCTGGTTACCCAAGTGTGGTGGTGACGTCAGTCTCGGAGGTATTGCTTCAGAAACTGAAAGGGAAGCGGCACAAAAGTAACTGCATCACACAAAAGAAGAGGCCTGAAGTTGTGCCGTATTGCCACAGAGTGGCTCACAATCTAAATAATGTCGCCACTAAATACCAAATTCCGGTAGTGTTTTCCGCTCCTCAGAAACTGTCAATGTCGTGCAGCCGTATTTCTGAAACAAGTAAAAAACCTGATTGTGAAAAGAACTATGTGAAGTTTGTAGAATGCAGCGTCAGTGTCGTTTATAAGATTCCCTTGTCACGTGGCAAAGTGTATGTAGGGCAGCCAGGCCGCTGTGTTAACGAGCGCCTTAGAGAACATGAGCGATCCATACCAACAGGCACAGGTTCCCATTTGGCTCAGCATTGTAAAACATGCAAATGCAAACCCATGTTTCGTGATACCACGATTTTGAAAAAGAGCCGTGACACCACCGCCCGAGAGTTATCGGAAGCATTTTTCATTAAGTCACTGGAGTCACAGTGCATTAGTGTGCCTTCCTTAACCTAGTAAAGCACTGAATTTGGTTTTTTGGATTCTGTCACATGAGTGCGCTCTTTGGATCGGATGTTCGTGGTGGCTTCACCGCATTGTGCTCACTGCGCATGTTCCTCTGGTTTGAGCGGTCTATAAAGGAGTGACGCAATAAAATGATGTCAGTTGAGAGTAGCGCCTTGTCCTGTCGTCTTGTGTGTGTCGTTTTGCGCTAAACAAAGTATTCATGAAGCATAACCAGCTCATGCAAGTGAATACACAGATTTCACAGCTTTTTGCTACCGCACTGCGGAATATGCAGATGGAAAACACTGCATAGATGCCAGTGCAGAATTGTTTATAGGAAAGATTAATGCACCTTTAATACCACTATAGAAACTAAATGAGTTTTTGTTAGCATGTTAGAGCACTCAATATGACCAGCTTCTATTACATAACATTTCAGCTGCTGTCTGGCCCTGCTCCCGATACTGCACTGGTCAAACATAGGTGCAACCACACTCTTCAATGGCTTTTTGTATTATTGCGTCAGTTTTTTAAGGCTAATTTTAGCCCCCCCCCCCCAGTTATCTGGGAGCCGTTGCATCACAGTGACGACAGCTGAGACAAGGATCTGTTTGTACGACAAGGTTAATCTTCCTCTTTTGCTTACTTAAACCTCCCCTCACTTTACTAATTATGTGGCACAGCAACACAATTGTTATATGCCGCCTCTTTAAAAATGCCTAATTTATTGTACAGGCAGAAATAGCTTCGCTAACCGCAGCACTACTCAATTTTCATTAAAAAGAATATCTTACTCCTGAAGCAGTGCAACAACTACAGCTACCAAACTGGTTGTTTGCTGGTGCAAAATATTAATAAGCTTACCGGCTAATGTAAAAACTACAATATTTTTATCGTCATATCAGCATTCATAGTAGCCATGCCATGTGTCGCATTCGCAGTTGTGCAAGCAACATGCATTGCCAATTTATCTGTTAGCATTGCCCTTTCGCTTCTCGCTTGATATTGCTGGGCAAGCAGTCAAACTGGATAGTTAGACACTGCCTGTCACCTCCTTACCTTCCTTATGAATTGTGCATTAAATGAGGATTTTTTCTTGGTGAAACAGTTCTAGTTTGAGGCCTAAACAAGCTCCAAGGGAGTTTGCATTTAAGGAGTGTAACCATCCTCTGAAAACATGTACATGAGGAACACTGCAGAAAGAGCACTTCAAAAAAAAGAACACGAGTGTATTTATCCCCAAGGCCAAACCTTGTGTCTTCTTAAATATTTATCAAGTCAAACTCAAAATTGGTACTGAGGTGCAAGGTGTCCACAACATATTACCTTGTGAAAGCACAGTGGTGCCTGGATGTTGTGGGACCAGCTCGGACGTGGAGATCAGCACTGATCAGCAACACTGCAGTCTCCTTACAGCTTTTCTGCAGGCCCAGCCACACCTGCAATAAAACAAGTGAGCTTGGTGCCACAAAGTACTGCATTTACTCGCATAATGATCGCATTTTCTTGTAAAAAAAAATGGTCACAAATTCAGGTGTGTGATCATTATGCCGGTTAAATTTCCCGCAAAAAGAATTTTTTTCATCCCGCGTTTGCTGCGGGATGGCAATAGGTCAAGAAATAAGTGGCTGCCACTGTATGTAGTGCGGGACACCGAAACAAAAGTGGCGGCCAGCATAGCAAGCTGAAAACACCAAATGCGCCAAACGCGATTTTTTTTCTCTCGAGTACATTACTTGCATTGAAAATTTCTTCCATATCAGTAATGAATAATATCGTTAATATCGGTAAGTTTGTGGCAATAACGTCGCCATGTCCACTATGAGGGGGCAGAAACAGATGGGCACGCTTAGCTGCCAGTGACATAGAAAGACACGGCGGGCATGCTGCAGAAACTGCGGCATTTGTCTTCACTACTATCCTAATACAGCACGTTTGTGCTAAGGGTGGGCAAATATCTTAGCTGTGTTACAAGTGTCGGCGTATGGATAGGGTACACTTCTAACGTATCAGTGTAAACGTGGCTGCTATTGTTGCCGCTCGTGATTTGTTGCGTGCCCACGAGTGCAGATGAGAAGAATCGAAAGGCATCTTTTTTGTTGCTGTTGACCACAACCATTACAAAGCCTACACATAATAAAGGCAATTTTGGTTGTAGCTTTTTTGTCATGGAAGTGCGGAAAGTAATGAAAGGAATGAAAACGAGCATCTGCTTAAAAATGTTTGGTGCGTGCAGACCACTTGGTTTATCTTGAAGAGTTGTTCGTGTAGCATTCGACAGATGGTAAGCGCGATCATTAATAGCTAGACTTGGCACATGACATATCGCTGCAGCAAGTTAGGGGTGCAATCATTACACAGGAAATAAAAAAAATCGAATTTGGACGACAAAATTCAGGGCTGCGATCATTACGTGAGTGCGATCATTATGAGAGTAAATACGGTAAATATAGAAAGTGACACTGTGAACAAAGCAATACTTATTAGGTATGAAATGCTGATATTCGCCCGTAGAAAGCTTTAAGTAACAAAGCCTGCAAGATAAGGAAAATGCAATGTATGGGCCATCTGTACAAGAACATTAATCAAAGGTCCCTTCATTTTTTAGTCCCTTCTCCTCCTCATGCATAGATGGCAGTCAGGTTAAGTAAACTGGACCAGATTGCCACATAGTGTAAGCAAAGGTGGTCACTTTGTGGGCCAATTATGATACAATAGCACAACATGCATCCCTACAGTTGTTTTATAGTGTTCCGTAATGCTAGCCACCTTGTAGGCCCTACAGTGTCAAAGCATCCATAACTTTAACAGCGTTACCCAGTAGGGATAACCAATAAGTGTCCACAGCAGCACAACTCAGCATATCTATCAGGAGGCTTTCGTTACACTTTTACAATTCTCCTCTTATGGCTTCATCCCAATTTTTGTCAATACAAGCTTGAAGCCTCTGCACAATCTGAATGCAACAGGGCACTATAAAAAATACCACATCTTCCTACCCAATTCCATGCTTAATATAAGACTGGAAAGTTCACTATCATGTGCAGAACAAGCCAAATTGTTCTGGAATCAAGTAATCTTCCACTACCTGTGAAAAAAAGGCATGCAAGAAAGAGTACGTCGAGCACAGGGGTGTTGATGGATATTAAATACCACTGTCGTGCAGTAGACACCACGTCAACAAAACAGGCCAATGTATAAATGACTGGATCTGCAACCATGTCAACTGAATGCTCAGGTCATTTGGTGGTGCAAAGCTCACTTGCATTATTTTGTTTGAAAACTATGCAACTGTGGCAATTTGTTACGAGCATAGGGCTGGCAAGATTTGTGAGCCTTTCCTTACATGTGTTACAGAGAATCTGCGAGTTGGCTCGCCCTCCAGTGGATTATCAGATAGCAAGACTGCTTATTTATCATTGTAAAACAAGTGTCATAGTAGCCATGCTTCTTTTCGCAGTTGTGTGAGCAACATACATTGTGGATTTATCTGTTCTTGCCCTTTCACCTCTCACTTTATATTGCTCTGCAAGCAGTAAAATTGGATGGCTGTTAGACTGTTATGTCCTGTCACCTCCTCACCTTTCTTATGAATTGTGCATTAAATAAGGCTTTTTTCTTGGTGAAAGAGTGCTACTTTAAGGCATAAACAAGTTCCATGGCAGTTTGCATTTAAGCATCCTCTGAAAACATGTACATGAGGAACACTGCAAGAAGAACGCTTAAAAAAAAGAACACGAGTGTATTTATCACCAAGGCCAACCCTTGTGTCTTAGCATATTTCTCAAAACTGATACTGAGGTGCAAGGTGTCTATATCATATTACCTTGTCAATGAAGCAAAGCACAGTGGTGCCTGGATGTTGTGGGACCAGCTCGGACGTGGAGATCAGCACTGATCAGCAACACAGTAGTCTGCTTACTCTTTCTGCAGGCCCAGCCACACTTGCATTAAAACAAGTGAGCTTAGTCTCACAAAAGTATAATATAAAAAGTGACACTGTGAACTAAGTAATTCTTATTAGGTATAAATAGGAATGAAATGATATTCGCCCATAGAAAGCTTTGAGTTAACAAAGCGTGCGAGATAAGAAAAGTGCAATGTATGAGCCATCTGTGCAAAAACATAAATCGAAGGTCCCTTTTTTCGCTTCTCTCCTCGTTTTCGTGCATAGATGGCAGACAGGTTAAGTAAACTGGACCAGACTGCCACGTAGCGTAAGCAAAGGTGGTCACTTCTTCGGGGAGCAGCCTGTAGGCTGCTTCTTGAAAGAGTATTAGAAAATGCTAATAATGCATATATGCATTATTCACAAGAGGCCTTGTTTCTCTCAGAATGCCACAGCCAATCACATATGTCAAACTGACCATTTTAAAATTCATGAAAAGTACAGCATAGCTTTGAGGGTACCCCAAACTACTGAAATTCACATCAGCCAAGTTCAGCAGACAACACCATAATCAAGCCTCTAGAAGTTGTGCATATTATTGCAAGTTGACAGAATAATGAGGAAGAGAAGGTGAGGGAGATGGTGCCACTATAGCATAGTTCAAACTCTATCCCACATCATGTGCAGAAGGGCAAAGAATGCGCAGCTTTCAGTTATACTCTCACCTGTGACAACTGCACCAGGTTTACTGACATGCGTAACAAGCAGTATGTGATACCACGTTATTGCATCCTGCAACTGATGTGACATCAGAGATCAGCTTGAAGCTTGACGCTAAGCTATACTAGGGACACATAATGAACTGGCTACATTAAAATCTAAAGCAAAAGTGTTGAACATTGTTTGCCAGCCTGTGCACTTCATATTTTACAAAAATTCTAGACAGAAATCCTGTGTTGGAAAGACAGCACGCACTTTCCTAAAGCTTTCTCTCAGCATCCACACTTTTCTATGCATACATTATTAACCATTATTTACCTTGACACACTGTACACAAGCAGCACACTTGGAAAAGCAGAAACTAACATGTTTTTAGATCAGTGAGTTTTTCTCAGTGCTTTTGTTGCTGCAAACTTAGCCTGCTTCTGGAACGTATCTTAATGAACTTACCTAAAGCATGTGTCCCTTTGCTAATTTTATTAGGGATTTTTCATTGCTAGCAATTAAGAAAGCAAAGCGCCAGGACTATTTTTTACGTGGATTTTCGCAATCCTATGCCACCCCATTTCTCAGCAGCTTTAGAACATCTTCACTAATAAAACTTCGTTCTCATTACTTAATGGAACATTAGTAAAATTGTAGAATAGCAAGAATTTATAAATTGCATGAGAGACTCAGAAAAGTTGACAGGTGCCAAATACACGAACAGACCCTAGAACACATAAATGGCTGTGACCGTTTAGTACGTACCTTGTCAAAGCAGGCAGATCAGATGCTTTGTCGTGCTGTTCAAGCTGCATAGTGCCGCAGCCTATGTGGTGCAGAGATGCCTCCGTCTCAGGAAATTGTGACATCCCTAAACAATAAATGTTCAGTTTATTGTAATCACTGCTGAAACTGCAAACTTGTGATTTGACAACATCGCGTCAAATTGGGGAAAGCTCTCGTACAGCCAGCTACATGAAGCTGCATCCGCTTAGAGAAATTAAATATTTCATTCTTACATCACAGGCGGTTATTCAACGTGTCAAAGGCACGAAAACAAACAACACTAAACACAAGAAATACAGGTTGCCTTGGCGACAACCTATAAGCATCAAAGTTTGCATCCAAGCTAAAATCTTCTCACGAGTCAGATCATTTGGATGCCGTCGCGCGTTAACGTTAGCTGTGAAAACATTTGCGCAACACATCAACGTACTTCTAGAATTGTCTATACGATTTCTTGCTGAGAAATTACGTATAGAAGCAGTGACATTTCCTGCTTGAATTTTTTTGCCCGTTCAGACGAAGCGATGACCCGGCGCTAGCATACTTCATAACAAAAAGAAAATAAACAATAGATGAAGCACTTAGAACATTAACCTCGGGGTAATTTTCGTGAAACTTTTTGCTAAATGTGCACTCCGATATCGAACGAACATTAGGAAATCACTGTTATTGTTCTTGTAGCTGTACTAATCATCTTCTGCTGCGCATGACAAGGTACAGTGCTCACGGAATGAAACGCGACACGGAGCATTTAGTAAAGCCTTGCAAACGTGCAAAGTACGCGAGAGGACCATGTCATGTCGCAAGGAATTTGGTGACCAAAGGTGACGAGGACTCCGATGTACGTGTACGCACCAAAATTACGTCGATGTGACACGAACTACAGCCGGTGAAAACGAATATATGCGCATTACTAAGCCCTAAATTGACGCGTTTCATTCCGTGAGCACTGTACACTACATGAACCATAAGAAGGCGCAAGGCGCCGGACTTACCGTCTGAGGCGAGCGCTCCTTTGTGTCCGTTCACGCCGCATCGACTGCACCAACAGTCCGTCCAGCGTAGTGTTGAATTGCGGTGAACTACAGCACGCGACAGCACAACTATCAACACATTCTTCCGTGCACTGTGACCCGATGCGGGAGCGGCGAGACAAAGAAGCGCGAATTGACCGCACTACGATAATCAACAACGGCGCACCGCAAGAAACATACAGCGAGCTAATAGCGTTGCACAGGCCCCAGGGCTTAGTGATCGTTAATTCACACACAAAAAAAGGAGCACATGTTCTCTAAGCACCGCGTAAATATGATCAAACGATCAGCACCACATCGGCCGCCCGCCGCAACAACGCCTATGGAGCGATGGCCTATAGTCCTCTTTAAGTATCCCAATTCCTCGGCTATGCGCACCATGCAGCCCGCTGCCGTTCCCGCCACCGCAGCACTGCCATCGACCTCCGCGCCAAGCATCCGAGCGTCGTCTGCTATAGCCTGGCACAGTTATGGTTGTTAGTCGCGGCACTCGGCATTTACATGGTGCTCGCTGAATAAAGCAGCCGTTATTTCTTTCTGTTGTTGTTTAAGCTGAAGTATAATATTCTACAGACACCATACCTGAGAGTGCACGTCCGAAGAAAGTGAGATGGAAAAAAAGGTGGGCCTACAAACCAAAGTGCACACTCAATGTTAACGCTTGGTGACCCACACGTCGCCGGTACTGGCGTCTCCATGAGCGCAAAACTTGGACCGGACGCAAAAGACCTCGACCGCCAGCCACGTGCCCGAGGACAGTTACAAGGCACACGCAATGAGAAAATAAAATCGGCTACAGCACAAGAAGCGCAAACACCCGCAAGTAACGTGCACATGTCAGCAGAGCAGCGCCGCTCACTTGGTGCAGAGCTCGACCGCAGCGCCCTCATAGTCCCCGGAACAAGTCGCGCCCTGCTCGAAAGGAAGACTCGCGCAACTGAGAAACTACTTCGGTCCGAAATGAAGGGAAATGACGTCGTTTGTTTACTTCGCCGTCTGTGGTTCCGGTAACTGTGATCGCATGAGTAGCGTGGGTAGTAGAGGCGTATTATTTCCATGTTTTTGCGTGTTTTAGGCGGCCTTTTTCAACAACTTTGCTGACATTGCTTTCAACAGTGAGGACAGCCTGTGGAGCAGCCCTATCAACCGGACAGGGCCGTAAAATCTGTTTGAAGTTCGCAGCACATCGTCGTTTGGTTTGTGAATGTTAGAAGGTGTTCGTTTCTCAGCGGCGTAATCGACGACGGATTTGGCGTCGAGTGGTGTGCGCTTTGTTCCGGCTTGTGCGCCGTTCTACGGATGTGTACTGTTAATGAGTGGTGCTGTTTGTGCATCGGGAAATGGTGCCACGCCGGTTTGATTTGCTTTTTTGTAAAAACGTCCGTGCCGTCTTTGTCGAGTGCTTCCGGAAACTGCTCGCCTTTTGTGCGTGCGTGTGTGTGCGTGTGTATGTGTGTATGTGTGTGCGCGCGCGCGCGCGCTTCTGATATGCGTGGAACGCGTAGGAACGTCCGTACAGTCTTTCGCGAGTGCTTTCGGAAACTGCTCGCATTCTGTCTGTGTGCGCACGCGTGTGACATTCGTCGTTATTGCGATTTGCAAAGGTGTTTTTCATTTGGTGACTGCGTCTGCGAATGCCAGGATGCGATACACGTTCGTCATTTAGAGACGCTGCTTCAATGTAGGGTCACTTACATTTTGGTTGCTTGGAGGTCAGCTTTCAACGCATGGCAAGGCATTGCAGTGCGCTTAACCATCATTGGCACACGAACTGCTTTGTTATTTCTCCTTTAATTTCAAATTCAGTTTTGTGTAGTATGTAGGGAGATAATGGTCACCAAGATGCGACGCTCATCTCGTTTTTTGCCACTGCTGTGCACATATGAGGATTTTTTACTAGGTCAAGCCCTCTCAGCAAGTTGTGAAACACTTAGTGCAAATAATTTTTCACAGCAGTAACTGTGATCATTACCGCAATTGATCACATGACATTTTTAGAGATTGTTATTTAATTACAATATTTTTAATTTATTTGTGACAAAGTGCGATGGATTTTGACTGCTATTTTGGCTATCTGTTCACCAACCTATTTATACTGTCTTGTGGTTCTGCTTTTTATTTTTATATGTGGGCATGCATGGCCAATCGCACGCTTGCCTTCTACAATTGGACATAAACAGGCACTAACATGCTCTTAGCAGATTTGTATTTGACACTATTGTGATTGACGCACTTGGCTATTTGGAAAATATGCAGGTTCAAGTTCGCCCTTATACTACCTCTGACTGATATATCTGATGCAAGCAATATTATTAGGATGTGACAAAGTGCATACATAATTTATCACTGATCAAACTGCTTGCAATAAACTTTGCCAACTCGTCCTTGTTTGAAGCATCTCCAAAGTGCTATAATCACATTGCCAGATTATTTTATTGCGTGCACAAACAAACATGTAACATTTTATTATGAAACTTTTATGGTACCTGACTCCTATATTGCAATAAAATCTTAGGCAGATCTACTCTCTGTACTAGGGATTCAAACTCTGCTGATAGCTTTTGACAATATCATTGTGCTATCCAGTGCTTACTGGCTGGTCGAGGAATGCGTCATGCAAAGGCAGTAGTATCGCCATAAGTGTTCATCCGAGAATATGTCCCCAAGTGAAAATCATTGCATCAAAAGTACCGACACCAGCTTTGATGGGGATGAAATTCCAGAAGTTGAGCTCTGAACGTCTTATTTGCTCTGTAGTTTATGCTGGTATATATGTGTCAGAATGATTCAATGTGATCATACAGCACATTGATCACACTCTTGCATTTACTACGAACAGCTCATAAATCTGACTGTCATTAATGAGCTTTTGTATGCACTACGACTTAAGTGCACACACTTTTTATACAATTCAGTCATCTTCAAAGATCAAGTTGCTCATACGACTACAGTGCGTACACATCACATGCCACCTCACACACGTCATACATAATCTCGTCAGGTCTACACAACTCATCGCACACATGTCACTCAAGCTCTATGCATTCATATCGCACATCGCATAAATCTCGTGCACTTCGTAAATGTCTGCGTAGCGCATCACACAGATCTCGCCCGTTTTCTCTGCGAGTTCGTTCAATATGCATTTCATATCGTTCTTTTCTCGTCAAATCTGTGCGACATGCATCCATCTCGTTCTATTTCTCGTCAAATCTGTGCGACATGCATACATCTCGTTCTATTTCTCACACAAATTTTTCAATAGGGATGCCACCCACATGTTGGAGTCCGCTGTCGGCTGCGCCAAAATAATGTAGCGTTCCTAGTTAAAGGATACAATAGACGGAGAGTATTGCTATGGAACTGGCGTCCATCTTGTCTACCATTTTATTCTCACTTCCTTCTTCTCTTCTCCTGAACCCAGACTCCTGCGCTTCTTCATCTTCTATTCCAAGGCTCATACCGCTTCAAGACAGTGCTCAGATTCCCTACTCTACTCGCCTAGGGACAGTTTAACTAAGCCAATAAACCTTTTTTCCTTCATTCCTACTGCTCGACGTACTTGTCGATGGGCTTGGTGGATTGCTTGCGCTAACGCCACCCTGTACCTCAACAACTCGCCGCATACCTTATAGTAATGAATGAAGCCATCGGCGACCGGGTCACGGCGCACGCTTCCTACGGCGCCATCCAGGCACGTACGCAGGATATCTATATGGGGGGGGGGGGGCAAAGTAACTTTTCTATGCAAATGAGGAGGGCGTGTACCTTTACGAGTACATGTGTGAATAACGCCCACCATTCGCCGTAAACACGTGTAAATCCGCAAAAGAGAAATGCAATAAGGTGTATCTCACAGGTACGCTTGTGAGGTACTCCTTTCCTTTACTTGGCGAACAAGGAGCCACGTCAAATGGATTCACGCAGGAAAGAGCGTAAAATAAAGATTTCTATAGTAAAATACAGCTTTAAAAAACAGCATTTGGCAACCAAGGCACATGCGCCGCGCGGGTATGGTGGCTTCTAGCCACCATAACACGGGGTTGTGTTACTCCGCAAGCCAATCACTGAAGCAAACAAAATCATCGTGATGCGGCATTTTCGAAACAGCGACCTACTTGATACCCCCGGAGCGTCTGCTGTTCTTGAAAAGTCTTTTGATAGACGGAAGCAATAAGTTGTGCAACAGACATTGACAACGTTTATGAAGTCTGAGCATTTCACTCTTCAAAAGTCTGCGATGCAGTTGATTTCACTGCTGAACCCCTTTTACTCAGGAAACTTCGCTGCCAACTGCACTGAAACTTGAAAATAAATAGTTGCAGTGAAGCGAGCAGTTTATTTCAGTGCAATAAAGAATTACGCTTTCACATTCCGCTATAACAGGAGAGAGAAAACGTAAAAAATTCGGCCCTAATAATTGTATTTTTGTGGTTACCACCTTAATTGGGTAACAGGAAAAGCTTGAAGTACGAATTATTTGCAGCCTCACGGAGGAACAGTGGCTGGCGGTTATGACAGCGTGGGTGAGGCTTCACTGCAGACTTAATTTGTAAACCGACGTTAGTAGCATTTTTTTTTTCAATTAGGTCTGGAATAAATACAGAAAAATATATATTTGCGGAACTACCACACTTCTTTTGGATCCTTCGTTTACTGCTTTACCAAGTGCCCAAACCGACTCGCATTATTGTTATTTGAGAAGGCCAGTTTTCTCATCGGTTCGGTGCCCGCGCGATTAACTCGATATGCGTTCAGTTGTCACCATCTATTGCTACGGTCACGCGCAACGCTGATCCTTCGTTAGTTCAACCTTCTTTGTTTAGACTCATCCAGGGACCAGAAAAGGGATTCAGTTCTTTGTAAGCTGGTCTGCATGCTCTTAGAACGAGTTGCTGCAGGAGAAAACGCCAGCTGCCTTTAACTTTTCATTTTGCCCCATCACTTTGTCGGGCCCTTGACCCTCTCTGCAGCGCGCACGGGGGAAGCCTTTGAATCGCGCGCCACAACGGCACTCGTCGCATGGAGCATGCGCATCGATCATGGTATCATAAGAACTCGTGTGGGGACTGCCGGGAAGGCGGCTGCCCGATAAGAAGGCAGTGGAGACTGCACTCGGGGCTTTCTTGCGGGGCGCGGGTCTGGGGAGGCGCTGGTGGGGCGTGGCCCGTCTAGGTTTCTTTCCGAGCGTGCTGCAGAGCAGGGGGAAAAGCGTCTTTGCATTGTGTCTGCATGAAAGAGTGCTCTTGTTGTTCGCTTTTGGGACTCTCTGCGCGCCTGGTTCGGTGCTTGCTTGCTTTCTGCGCTTTATGCATTCTGTTATCGCCCGAAAGATTGTGTTCGTTGATGGTTTGTAGCGGCCGTTCTTTCGTCGCTCCCTTTGGCTTCTATATTTTGTTGCCTCGCTGTTCTGTTGCTTGCTTCTTTGCCTTGTTATTTTCTGTTATTGACCGCGAGGCTGCGGTAATTGTTTGAGTGTTTCATGTCATAAAAATTAAAGCGGTTTTTTGTTCTTTGCGCCAATGGTCCTTTGTCGTGCTGGTCGCGGCTCGCGGACCC
Source organism: Dermacentor albipictus (assembly GCF_038994185.2). Classification (NCBI taxonomy): domain Eukaryota; kingdom Metazoa; phylum Arthropoda; class Arachnida; order Ixodida; family Ixodidae; genus Dermacentor; species Dermacentor albipictus. The sequence continues at coordinate 203,719 of NW_027225650.1, read as the reverse complement.
CCTGAGCGAAGGCGAGGGGCCTTCATTTGGCGCCCAACGTGGTTTTTCTTTGCGTTTTTTTTCTGTTTGTTCTGGAGTACGCTTCCGCACCGCAGGGACCACGAGCACGGGAACGAGGGAACCGCCCCCATCTCGTGGCAGCTGGAACTCCCCCCTAGGCCTACTTGTTTCGCTCCGACATCGGGTCCCACAGCTCATGCATCTGTACCCAACCCCTCTGACCAGCGTAAGCTCACTGAACGTTTTTATTCTACCTCTCGCTCTCCTTGCGCCCCGCTATTCCGCGCCATCCTGCCTCCGCAGAACCGCTTGACCATTCCGTCGGACCGCTTTGCCCGTCCAATTTCAACACCAAAGATGCACCGCCGGCATTTTAATGCACCTACGTTCGGGTAATGTCAAGAAGAGCGCGGTTGAAAATCATACTCGCTAATCCACTAGTACGATGCATGACAGGAAGGACCAGGGTGCGCCCGCACAAGATATGTGCAGCATTATTGCCCAGCTGACCGCGCTGCTCGAGCATCACGCAAACATAACTCCAGCAGCCAGTTTCCGTTTGCAGCTCGCTGTGCCTACATATGAGGGGCACACAAATACGAAATCGGTGGCGGACTTCCTTCAGGAAATGGAAGATCACCGCAATGCGCAAGTCATTACGGATGACGTTCTTCTTCAGCGCGTTTTGCCCGTCGCCCTGACTGGGTCCGCCGCCCGCTGGCGTCGTCGCCAGTCATTCCAAAGTTGGGCGCACTTTGAGCACCTACTGCGAGCAGAATTCCTCCCTCCCGACTACGTTGTCCGCATGAAAGACGAGCTTCGCGCCCATAGTCAGGCGGAGGAGGAAAGCCTCCAAGAATACATACGGTCCTTTCAGGAGCTTTGCGAGCGCGCAGACCCTTCAGCACCCCAAAACAGAAAGAGTCACCCGGGCAATCCGGCAATCTCACCCACGCTTCCAGGCTTATCTAAGGGGCCGCACCTTCCCTTCGCTTGACGATCTCCCTAAAGCGGCGTCCTATATTCAGGCGGCGATGTTGGCAGAGCTAACTTACCAGCCTCCACCCCCACCTCAAGCCTCCCTCGAACCGTCTTGCGCGTGGCGCGGTTCTCCATTTGCAAGCCCGGGGGATATGGTATCGCCTCCAAGGGCGCTGGATCCATTTATTCACCGCACCTTTGCCACCCAGGTACCTTTCCGGCCTCCGGTCCGGGAACCTGCAACAAGGTCTGTAGGCCTGTAGCAGGCCTGTAGCGGCTGCCGCCCAACCAGGCGCAGAAGATACATGCAGGAACATTGCACTCTGCTTCCAGTGTGGGGGACGAGGCCACTACAAGAGCCAGTGCCTGAGCCCCCCTGGCTCCCGCCAGCAGGGAAGCGACGAGGGCCGGCGGTGGTGAGCAACTACCAGCCGCCGGCCAACGACCTACCACGCCCCGACGTACCCTCGCAACATGCAGGCTCCGGCATGACCTCTCGGCAGCAGCCGACCCTCACGCGGTGTTATTCGCAACATCGAAGCATCTTGCAGCGGCTGTCAAGCACCGAGCGGGGGCAGGCGTTTCCAAGACTACGAAAAGCCGGGTGTTTTGGTCGTCTCACCATCCTGCTGCCACGGTGCTGAGCCGCGGACGACCTCGGCAGCGGAGAGGGGGAAAGAAACAGCTCCTCACACTCGAATCACCACCGGCATCAACGGAAGTAGCTGTACCGGAAAGGTGTCACCCCCCTCCCCCCCAGATCGAAGGCCCAGGATCTCGGACAAATGGTGAGGTCTTTGCCGTCCACGTTCAGTCTTCTTGACGACCCCCTTGAGAAAACACCATTGGTAGCGGTCAGAATGGCCGGAATAGAAGTACCTACTATTTTAGACACCGGCTCTGCTGTTTCCGTTTTCGGCGATCGTGTGAAAAGCGCCTGCGAGACGAAACGTCTAATTGCGAAGTGTAAACACGACCCTTCGCATGGCATCCGCTCACGTTGCGTCCGCTACGTCAGCAGCCCGGTTAACGGTTACCATGAATGATACAAAATTCCGGCAACGCTTCCTACACCTTTCAGGACTTTCTTGTCCTGTGAGTTTGGGCCGTAACTTTACAGCCAAAGCAGGAATCATTCTCGATCTCTGTAAAGGCACCTACCAGTACGACATGCATGCGCATCCACTCAAGTTCATGATTAAGCCAAGAGAACCACAGTCAAATCTGTTTACCGCCAATATCTCTGCGGTCTCCGAGACTGGTAGTGGTATTCTCACTGCTCTGAAGTCTTTCACAGGATCTCCGGCGGAGAAGGCCAAAATCGAGACAGCGCTTAAACCATTTGCCGAAATGTTCACGGAAGCTCCTGGCAGCGTTAATGTGCTGACTCATAGGATAGACACCGGCTACGCCCGCCCAATTCGTTTCAACCCGCGGCCCCTGAGCATCCACAAGTGAGCACTTCTTGATAGTGCGCTAGACGAAATGATCGCTACCGGTGCAGTAATGCCGTCTAAGAGCCCCTGGGCATTCCCAGTTGTACTAGCACCTAAGAAAGATGGCACAGCGCGGTTGTGTGTCGACTACCGTCGGGTGAACGCTGTCACAGTTCGAGACTCGTACCCCTTCTCATCAATCGATTCAGTGATGTATTCACTTGGGTCCGCAAAGTTCTTTACTGTTTTAGACTGCAGCAGGGGCTTCTTGCAAATTCCGATCGCGCCCTGCGATATTGCGAAGACTGCATTCACTTGCCATCGGGGACTGTTCGAATTTGTCCGATTGCCTTTCGGTTCGTGCAATACACCGGCAACCTTTCAGCGTGTAATAGATATTGTGCTTCAAGACGCCAAATTCAATTATGTGATGGCTTACATGGATGCCGTGGTAGTGTTCTCGAATACCCTGGAGGAGCATCTCCTTCACCTAACCAGCGTTTTACAACGAATGCAGGCCGCAGGCATCACCATTAACCCCCGGAAGGTTCAACTGGTTTCGCCCAGAATCAACCTCCTAGGTTTCATCGTCGAGCAAGGCACATTCCGCCCTGACGAGGAGAAACTCCGGGCCATACTGCAGCTTCCACCACCAACAGACGTAAAGAGCCTGCAGCGGTATTTGGGCATGGTGGGCTCCTACCGCCACTTTATCCCCAACTGCGCTGACCTGGTAAGACCTCTCCACCAGCTCCTACGGAAAGGTGCCAGTTGGTACTGGACTGACGTGGAGCAGGGATCATTCCGGGCTCTGTCATCGGCTATCGCCGATACCGCACGTGTGCTGCTTCCCGACCTCAACCTGCCATTCACCGTGCAGACCGATGCAAGTGAGTATGGCATCGGCGCAGTCTTGCTTCAGAAGCACCAAGGGAAGCTTCACCCTCTGGTTTTTGCAAGTCGCACTCTCACAGGAGCAGAGCGGAACCATACCGTAACAGAGAAAGAGTGCCTAGCAATTGTATTTGCACTCAAGAAATTTGACATGTATCTGGTTGGGGCTGACTTTACTATTCAGACTGACCACCAGGCGCTGACGTGGCTGTCAAAGCTACAAAACCCACCCGGCCATTTAGCCAGTTGGGCGCTCTCTCATCAGAAGTATAATTACAGAGTAGAATACAGGAAAGGCACCTTTAACGAGGTAGCTGACGCCCTGTCCCGAGCACCACTCTCCGGGGATGGCGAGCCGGCACCCGAAGTCCTGGCTGTGGCAGTGCCTGTGGACGCCTGGGGAACACTGATCTCTCGCCAGCAGCTACTCGACGCCCAGCTAAGCGACGACCAGTGCAACTTGATATGCAAGGCACTGGATGGCGCCAACCCTGCCGGTAGCGGCAACTACGACTGCTACATGCAAGCAGACGACGGCCTGCTCTTGCGGTACATACCTGCTGCCGATATGGATTGCGGTGAGTCCCCTTTCCGTGTCGTTGTGCCTAGAAAGCTGCGCAAGCCTTTTCTAGAGTACTTTCATGACATCCACCTCGCCGGTCATAGCCACGGCAAGAAAACCTTTGAGAGGTTGTGTCGTGTCGCGACGTGGCCGCACATGAGAAAGCATGTCTTCAGATACGTTCGCACATGTCCTACCTGCCAGACCGTGAAACCGAGGGGAGGGAAGCCACCAGGCTTCATGCAACCAGTTGAGAGCCGATACCCATGGGAAATTGTGGCATGTGATGTTATGGGCTCATACCCCAGGTCAGCTAAAGGGAATCGATACTTGTTAGTGGTAACTGATCATTTCTCCAAATGGGTAGAGCTGTACCCGCTACGCAAGCTGGATTCTAAGATAATCTGGGATAGGCTCTTGGAAGCATTCACCCGTTTCGGTTTCCCAGCGCAGCTTATCACGGACAATGCCACATATTTCACAGGCAGGATATTCGTTGACACTTGCAAAGCTCTTCGCGTGCAGCACAAAAGGACGACACCCTACCACCCTCAAGCCAACATCACGGAGCGTGTGAACCGAAACCTTAAGACGATGCTGGTGGCTTTCACCGAGCGGCACAAGGACTGGAACGTTCGTATCCAGGAGATGGCTTTCGCCACAAGGACCACAGTAAACCGGTCGACAGGGTTTACGCCAGCGGCTATTCTTCTCGGTCGCAAGCTCCGTTTTCCTATTGAGCATGCATTCACCAACGAGTCTGAATTACCAACTGGCAATTACTCCACGTTCACACAAAATCTTTCCAGCCGCCTGGCCCACACTCTGAAGGAGGCCAGGGAAAACTTGCACCTTGCCTGCCTGGAACATGGGAACCAATACAACAAAGGCAGGCGGCCCCTGGAGTTCACGGTCGGCGACGAAGTGCTCCGCCGAACGCACCCACTCAGCGATGCTGCAAAAGTGTTTGCTGCTTCCCTCGCGCCTAGATGGGATGGCCCTTACGTGATCGCGAAACGTATTTCTAGCTTGGTGTACCTACTGCGGGAAAAACACGACAGCAGAGTAGTAGGGCCCGTAAGCTTGCACGACCTCAAAGCGTACTACGAGCGCCCATCAGACAGCTAACCGTGCTTCAGTGATTATACGAGTTCAGCAGTTAACGCGGCTGTGCCCTACATCCGGTATCTGTTAATCGCGACGTTTTTACATATGCTGTCCTTAGATATCCTCGCCTTACGCGGAATGCCACGCTACCACTCCAACGGGTGTCACCAGCCTGGCTGCCACGGCGGCCCATCGCCTACATCACCTACATCGTCGGCCTCTCACCTAGGCGACCGATGTGCGCTATTGTCGGTTGGGCGAAAAGTGCATTGTCTCTGAAAGAGCGCACGCCTTGAGCGCATGTCAATTGGAGTCGTCACGTGCAGCTCCGAACGACGCCAGACAGCATTCCAGCCCATCGCGTGCCAACTGCCCCGAACATTTTGCTTCGCAACAGCCGTGATATACTCGACTAGGACGATGCATGGTGCTGTTGGACATAGTGTTGTTGCATAGTGTTGTTGCATAGTGTTGTTGCATAGTGTCGGTGCATAGTGTTGTTGCATAGTGTTGTTGCATAGTGTCGGTGCATAGTGTCGGTACATAGTGCTGTTCGACACCCAGGCGGGTGTCCGGTCTTGTAAGGGGGGGGGGGGAGTGTCGGGCCCTTGGCCCTTTCTGCAGCGCGCACGGGGGAAGCCTTTGAATCGCGCGCCACAACGGCACTCGTCGCATGGAGCATGCGCATCGATCGCGGTATCGTAAGAACTCGCGCGGGGACAGCTGGGAAGGCGGCCGCCCGATAAGAAGGCAGTGGAGACTGCACTCGGGGCTTTCTTGCGGGGCGCGGGCCTGGGGAGGCGCTGGTGGGGCGTGGCACGTCTAGGTTTCTTTCCGAGCGTGCTGCAGAGCAGGGGGAAAAGCGTCTTTGCATTGTGTCTGCATGAAAGAGTGCTCTTGTTGTTCGCTTTTGGGACTATCTGCGCGCCTGGTTCGGTGCTTGCTTGCTTTCTGCGCTTTATGCATTCTGTTATCGCCCGAAAGATTGTGTTCATTGATGGTTTGTAGCGGCCGTTCTTTCGTCACTCCCTTTGGCTTGTATATCTTGTTGCCTCGCTGTTCTGCTGCTTGCTTCTTTGCCTTGTTATTTTCTGTTATTAGCCGCCAGGCTGCGGTAATTGTTTGAGTGTTTCATAACATAAAAATTAAAGCTGTTTTTTGTTCTTTGCGCCAATGGTCCTTTGTCGTGCTGGTCGCGGCTCGCGGACCCCCTGAGCGAAGGCGAGGGGCCTTCAACTTCCACGAGTGAAGGCTCATCGGAACGCTGGCAGATCCTCGGAATCATGATATGGGTTAGAAAGGAGGAAAATTAGATCACGGGAAACAGCGTCCGTCGTCAAGCCCTGCATCAACCACTAAACTCATAAGCAATATGAATGTCACCCCTCGTCTGGTATTTCCCTAATTGTAGAGCACTTCTCGCGCAAATTGGCAACTGAAAACAAGTGTCGCAAGGAGTTCAGAAATTACGCGATCTAATAAGGGAGAGAGCCGAGGCAGCAGCCGAACAGGAAAGAAAAGCGAAAATTAATGCTATCATCGGCTGGTCGTTTCTGAGCACTCTGGAGCGCTCTGGCGAGCGGCGTTGTCTTCGGCTGGTTGAGAGAGGGTGTGCGCCCGGCGTTCGGCTGGTTCTTCTCAGTTGCTCTCCTCTATCTTGGAGCGCTCTGAGGTGCTCTGAGCCCTGTCGTCGGAGCAGTCATCGAGATTGAAACGTCATCGCAGCGCCGCGTCGCTGCTGTTGGCGACGGGCCACCATAACCTTGGCAACCTAGGCCACTGCATGCTGGCGTTTCGACGAACGTTCGTCCCGCCGGCACGTCCGCCGGTTTTTCCGGCAGCGCCGGGAGCTTTGGATAGGCGAAACATCGGACGTTGGCAGTAGTCACGTGGTTTCGCATCAGCAATTTCCTCCTCCGAGAGTGAGTCGCACGTTCGGCTTGCGCGCTTGTCCCCTACCTTTAAGCTCGGGAAACGACCGATCCACCCGACTCTGCTTCGGGGCATACAGGCGACCAGTCGAAGATACCATAAAAAATTAGCCTCCGTTTGTGAAAATATTTAGGGACCAACATCTTTTTATTTAAAAAGGAAAGTAGAGAAAACGCCGCCGGAAGTGGAGAATGATTCCGTGTGTTTTGAATGAGGCTACTGCAGTTATCAGTCGAGCCGCCTGACGTAGCCACTTCTATGCTGTGCTTATGCGTTTTTTTTTCTAACCGTCTGCGGTGGGCGCAGTACGTCAAGAACCGTAGCGTCCGGCGCTCTTGCGTTGGAGCTTGAGGTATACAGTAGCGGCGCCTGGTGGCGGCGCGCGAAGCGTTATCTGGGTAGTACCGGCTGGGTAGTAGTGAGCCGTGGCTGTGGCGAAGAACGTTTCTAGCCCAAGTTTCGCGTCGATTCGCACTTTTTTCTGCCCTGTTGCGAGTGCGAAAAGGCTAGTCACTTCTCAGACCACGGCGACCCCGCTGCGAGCTAGCCGCAGCCTATAGTTGAACGAAAACGGACTCTCCGTGAGGCGTAATGTTGGAAACAGAAGGAATCGGCGACGCCATTCCGGAGAGACCCAGCTCAGCCTAGAAAAAGCGTCACCGTCCTTACATATGCGTCGTGGGCTGCCATGAACAAGAAGGCCTGAGTCCCAACATCAGATTCTGCCGTTTTCCTTCAAGGCCTCACGAAGCGGAGCGTCGGGCGCACTGCATAGCTGCAGTTCGTCGCGCTGGGTAAGCGAAACTTCGTGCCATGCTGACTGCTTCGCCTGTCTTGAAGCTTGCTTGATTCCCCGCAGGAGCGTCTGCGTCAGCAGGCGTTTGGTGTGTTGCGCCACCACGTACCCGAGCACACGAGGGTTGGAACCTCCCGCGTGTAGCCGTGCGCGGCTTAGCCGTGTCCGGGGAAAAGGGGATCCTGGGGGTTGAGCCAATGCCGGGTGTTTGGACCTTTACGGCCCCTCGGCGGCGGCAACACACCCCTTTGGCCTCGGCTTCACGTAGACGGCACCCCCGGACTGACCCACCCGGGGGAAATCGGCAGTCGCCTTTTCCTGTCCCCCTCTCCAACCTTCGTCTTTCTCTCTCGCCTTTTTCATCTTTCCTGTCTTCTTCTCTCTTCCATTTACTTCCTTTCTCCACGGCGGCAAGGGTTAACCTTGTGTATGTGCCCTCCCTTGGGTATAATATATTAGGTTATAGTGGCAGTGTACGGTTGGCGCCTGCAGCCTTACCCGTTAAGTCCTGCAGCGTCCCCAAGTTGGGCTCCATGGTGGGTGGCCGCCATTGCTGCTGAAAACATACCAAATTACTATGGGAACACCCGCATTTCCCCGCCTACTTGATCGTCACCCTCAGAAGAGGGGACGCACCGAAGATTTAAGCACTTGTTTCAACCGAACGAAAGAGACCTATCCAAAATACCACGTAGTACACAGTGAGAGTCCTGAAAAACAAGCTAGATTTATTTCTCCATTCACAGTAGCAAAATCTTTGACCGAAGCCTTAGGGTCAGGTTATAAGGTAACGAAAATGGCTAGTGGGGACCTTCTCCTTGAGATCCCTCAGAAACAACAGTACGAAAAGCTTGGCAGTCTTGTGACATTGGGTAACATACCAATTTCTATCACACAACACCGAACAATGAACAGCTCACGGGGAGTCGTGTCAGAGGCAGACCTCCTAGACTTGACAGAAACTGAACTCTTGGAAGGATGGAAAGAACAAAATGTCACTGAAGTAAAACGTATTATACTTAGACGAGACAACAAGGAGATCCCCACAAAGCATCTTATCCTAACATTTGCATCCAGCACACTGCCAGAAACTATCGAAACAGGATACATCAGATTAAATATTCGACCATATATCCCCAACCCTAGAAGGTGTTTCAAATGTCAGAGGTTCGGCCATGGCTCGCAGAGCTGCCGTGGTCAAATAACTTGTGCAAAGTGTGGAGTGCAGGGCCACCCCTCCGACAACTGCAGTGGCACACCTCACTGTGTGAACTGCAGTGGTGACCATCCCGCTTACTCACGCTCCTGTCCAAACTGGAAGAAAGAAAAAGATATAATCACCCTTAAAGTCAAGGAAAATATTTCGTTTAAGGAAGCCCGTAAAAGGTGCTCTCCTTTCCACAACACACCTTATGCTGATGCGGCGCGTCGGGGGGCGGCGTCGCAGCGGCCAATGCCAAGTGCCATGCCCGCGTGCAGCGAGCAGGCACCTTTGGCTTCTGCCCCCAGGGTGGAAGTAGGTAAGCCTACTCCATCCAACCAGCAAACCGGCCAGGCTACCCTTGGGTTGCCAGCCCCACAACAGTTATCGGCGGCAACCTGCGCTACACGCAGCGATCCCGCAGTACCGATAGTGGCCCCGAAGGTAGGCGCAGCCGAGGCTGCCTCGACCTCCCCGGCCCCTCCCAGCGCTGGCAACAGCCGGCGCAGCCAAATTCCACAGGGAGCCCCATCGACCTCCGGGCAGGTGGGCGCAGGGGTTTTGCCTTCCGAGGTGAGACTCTCCCGAAAAACTTCTCGCTCGCAAGAGCGCGTGTCCGGCGCCTCACAAGAGGCAATGGACACAACACCTACCCCCACGGCGCGCCAAGCGCCTAAGGAGCGGCGAGGTTCCCTCGAACGCTTCAAAAAAGGCAAAACCCCGGTTACAGGGCCTCGAAAGAGCTCTGTAATCTAATGCATCACTTCCGTTTCCGTACACACAGCACTAATTTACACTAAATATGGATACACAAATCATACAATGGAACGTCAGAGGTCTCCTTAGAAACCTTGATGATGTACAAGAACTCATCCACAAACACAATCCAAAAGTGCTGTGTTTACAGGAAACACACTTAAAACCAAAACACACAAATTTTCTTCGACAGCACGTCACTTATCGCAAAGATCGCGACGATGCTATCGCATCATCGGGCGGTGTCGCCATTGTAATTCAAAAAAGCATAGCCTGTCAACGTTTGCAGCTACGAACGGCCCTTGAGGCGGTGGCGGTTCGAGTTATTCTGCTAAACAAGCTTATCACTATTTGCTCACTTTATATACCCCCACATTATAAACTAAGCAAACATGAATTTCAGTCCTTTATTGATGAATTGCCAGAACCCTATGCTGTTCTTGGCGATTTCAATGCACATAACTACCTGTGGGGCGACCCTCGTATAGATGCACGGGGACGTCTTGTCGAACAGTTCCTTTTTTCTTCTGGTGCTTGTCTGTTGAATAAAAAGGAACACACATATTACTCTCTTACAAACAGAACCTATTCTTCCATAGATCTTAGCATAGTCTCGTCTTCTCTACTGCCTGAGCTTGAATGGGAAGTTAACGACAACCCTTACGGAAGCGACCACTTCCCTATACTGCTAAGATCTCCAAAAGAAAACGAATATCCACCACACGCTCCTAGGTGGAAGATTGAGACAGCTGATTGGGAGAAATTTCAATCTCTTACTAGTATCTCATGGGCTGAGCTGTCTTCGTTAGGAATTGATGCTGCAGTCGAGTTCTTTACAGCCTTCATAATAGATGTCGCATCAAAATGCATATCCGAAGTAAGTGGTTTGGCATGCAAACGACGTGTACCGTGGTGGAACGCCGAATGTAGGATCACTCGTAAGAATCAGAACAAGGCATGGGGGTTGCTGCGCGCCTCCCCCACTGCGGAGAATCTTATAAATTTTAAAGAAGTAAAATCCCAAGGCAGGAGAACCCGCCGACAGGCCAGACGAGAAAGTTGGCAGAACTTTCTATCGAGTATTAACTCGTTCAGAGATGAGGCCAAAGCCTGGAACAGGGTCAACAGGATAAGAGGACGACAAGGATATGCCCTCCCTTTGGTAAACACAGAAGGCGATACCCTACAAGATCAGGCGGACTCACTTGGGGAGCACTTTGAAAGCGTGTCAAGTGCCAACCATTACTCGCAATCCTTTCTGAAATATAAACAAATAGAAGAGTGTAAGCCACTCATGAGAAAATGTCAACAGAGTGAGCCTTACAACCGTCCTTTCAGAATTGCCGAATTGAGAGCTGCCTTGAGCGCATGCAAGAGCTCCGCACCGGGATCTGATAGAATCATGTACGAAATGCTGAAAAACTTACACAATTACACACAAGTAACACTACTTACACTTTTCAACACTATCTGGGACGCAGGGTACCTTCCGACCACATGGAAAGAAGCCATTGTGGTCCCTGTTTTAAAACAAGGCAAAGATCCTTCCTCAGTGGCAAGCTACCGCCCGATAGCCCTCACAAGTTGCATGTATAAGGTATTTGAAAAAATGATAAATCGGCGACTGATCCATTTCCTTGAAGAGAACAAAACGCTTGATCCCTATCAGTGTGGCTTCCGAGAAGGGCGCTCCACAACCGACCATCTTGTACGTATTGAGGGAAATATCCGGGACGCATTTATACATAAACAGTTCTTCCTCTCGATATTTCTCGATATGGAAAAGGCTTATGACACAACGTGGCGATACGGCATCTTGCGAGACTTATCGGAAATGGGCATTCATGGTAATATCTTCAATGTAATAAAAAGCTACTTGTCCGATCGTACCTTCCGGGTGAAAGTCGGCAATGTGCTGTCACGTCCTTTTACACAAGAAACTGGTGTACCCCAGGGAGGCGTGCTCAGCTGCACACTTTTTATTGTTAAGATGACAACGCTTCGTGCTTCCTTACCACCGGCCATTTTGTATTCCGTCTATGTGGACGACGTTCAAATAGGCTTCAAATCCTGTAACCTCGCAGTATGCGAGAGACAGGTACAGCATGGATTGAACAAGGTGTCAGGGTGGGCAGAGAAAAATGGTTTTAAAATCAATCCTCAAAAGATTTCTTGCGTGCTGTTTACAAGGAAGAGAGGCCTGGTTCCGGATCCTTGCTTGGAAATGTGTGGACATCAGATACCTGTAAACAAAGAGCACAAATTTCTAGGTGTTATACTCGACAATAAACTTACTTTCGTCCCACACATTAAACATCTTAAAGAAAAGTGTCTGAAAACAATGAACCTAATGAAACTTCTATCGCAGACTACGTGGGGTAGTGACAGGAAGTGCCTAATGAATCTCTATAAGAGCCTCATCCGGTCACGATTAGATTATGGTGCCGTGGTATATAACACTGCCGCCCCGAGCGCACTAAAGATACTTGACCCTGTTCACCATCTAGGTATCCGCTTAGCCACGGGCGCTTTCAGAACAAGCCCGATTGAAAGTTTATATGCCGAATCGAATGAACGGTCTCTCCATCTACAGAGATCATACGTTAGTTTTACATATTTCCTTAAAGTACGCTCCAATCCTGAACATCCATGTTTTCATAACGTTACCGATATGACGTGCGCTACACTTTTCAGCAATCGTCCCTCCATAAGACAGCCTTTCTCGCTGCGTGTGAAGCAGCTTAGCGATGAAATGCATGTCCCGCTCCTCGAGCATCGCTTAATGCACCTAACCAAGCTCTTACCTCCTTGGGAGTGGCAGGTGATACAATGTGACATATCCTTTATAAAAGTTACAAAGCACGCTCCTGAGGCCGAAATCCGCATGCACTTCCTAGAACTCCAGCACAAGCACTCCTGCGCAGAGTTCTACACAGACGCTTCGAAGTCAAATGCCGGGGTATCCTATGCAGCCGTCGGCCCATCGTTTTCGGAATCCGATGTACTGCATCCGGAAACAAGTATCTTTACGGCCGAGGCCTACGCATTACTCTCTGCTGTAAAGCACTTAAGAAAATCGAAACTTCCGAAAGCAGCGATCTATACAGACTCTCTCAGCGTCGTGAAGGCCTTAATGTCACTCAGCAAACATAAAAATCCCGTATTTAATGAACTATATTCGGACTTGTGCAAAGCGTACTCATCTAACCAGAATATCATAATATGCTGGGTCCCTGGCCATAGGGGAATCAAAGGTAACGTTCTGGCGGACGAGATGGACACGTCAATCACATTGCAAGCTGTTAACCCTACCGCTGCAGTGCCTGTCACAGATCTGAGGCTTTTCTTGCGAAGGAGGCTGCGAGATCACTGGCAACACATGTGGGATGCGGAAACGGACAATAAGCTCCACCTGATAAAACCACAGTTAGGATTTTGGCCGTCTACTACAAAATCGCGCCGAACAGATGTCCTATTCTGTCGTCTCAGAATAGGACACACGTTTGGCACCCATAATTTCCTACTCACCGGAAGTGAGCCTCCAGCCTGTGGGAGATGCGGAGAGAGGCTGACCGTCCTCCATGTCCTCCTGGAGTGTCGGAAAGCCGAATCTGACAGAAAAAAAATATTTTCCGTTAGCATACCGGCAGCATATTCCCCTTCATCCTGTAATGTTACTCGGCCCAGAACCGCTCTTCGACACTAACGCAGTCCTAAGTTATCTGAAAGATGTCGTGTTGCATGTTATTAGCCCCACATGTTCGTAGCGTCTCCTCTTTTCAGAGGATGGCGCTGCGATAGTTCTTTCGTGTAGCACGTGCCTCTAGGCCCTTGTGTTTCAAGGGCTCTGGCGAGGCAACAGTGCTCCAGGCATTTTTACCATCTCATATATTTTCTATTCTGCATCATTCTTTCACGATGGATTATTGTGTTCATAGTATTCGTCATCTGTCATCGCCATAATTTTAAAACAAGTTAATTTTACGCACTTTACAGCGAATATTTTTAGGCCACTTTACAGCCAAGTCACATCTTCCATAATACATCGTCAACATTAGCACTTGTCATGGCGCTCTTTGGCCAAACCTGGCCCTTGCGCCACAAAAAACCACACATCATCATCATCATCATCAAGCTTGCTTGATTATCTGCGTTCTAATGTTCCGTCTTTTGCACCTAAAGTCCGGACGGCAGACCGACATAGCAGCAGTCGTGGCTGGTGATTCACGATTCGAGACCCGGGCACAGCTACAATGAACAATTCGACTGGTGCAAAGTGGTGAAGTGACCAGGTGTGTGCAAATGACCGCAAATGGTCGGGCTGAATCAGTGACAATTCACTACCCCACTACGAGCAGCACAGGTTATAGTTAAATGTGCTCATCCTTGACCTCGAGCCAGCACGTTGAGGCAGCGCAGCACGGTAGTATTGATTGCAGCCCATCGATGTTTGAGCGCTGGCTGTCATTAAATGCTACATCAAGCGAGCAGCGCACGAGCTCGCGCTGCAGCGCGATTCGCCCGTACGTTATTGCGAGCTCATATGCATTGCATCAGTTATTTATCAGTTGCTAAAGGGACAGATGGCCGCCACTTCAGTGCAGGCATAACTACTTGTCTAGCGACATGCAGTCAACAAAGATTGCAGGAGGTCGGCCGTTTCGCGGCATGTCGAAAGACCTCTGCCGTCGCGGCGCGTACGATCGTGCGCTCGAGCAGTTCGTACATCGCGGCATGCTGAAAGAGCGTTGCCGTCGCGGTGCGTACCGTCGTGCACTCGAGCAGTTCCGCACACATGATGTCTGCTTATCGCTGCTGTGATTTCATTTATAGCAAGCATTTCCTCGCATTTGTGCGCCTGAATCTAGCAGCGTGCTAACCTTACCTGAAGTTCAACTTCGTACGCGACTCGCTTCGCTTGCGATTAACACCACGCTAAAACTTCGCCGCTTATTTCTTGAACGGCGTACACGTATTCGGCGTTGCACAATTTATTGCCTTTACGTAGCATGCCACTCCTGAAAAAATATTCGGCGCCCGATATTCGCTGCAAGCCGTGGTACAACAAAACCGAAAGTAGCGGGCCCATATTGTAAACGTGCTTTCCGAAGCTGACGACCTAGCTTGGTGCTACCCAGTTCAGGACAGAGGGCGCTTTTTAGCACCATTTTCGCAGCGCCCCCTGTGCAATGCAAGAGCCCCATACGGGACCGGCGGCAACGCATCGGTACGCAACTTCATAAATAATAATGCGAGTCGGTTTTGGCACTTGGTAGAGCAGTAAACGATGTATTCAAAAGAACTGTGATTGTTCCGCAATATATATTTCTATATAATTCTTCCAGAGCTAATTCAAAAAACACTACCAGAAATCTTTATTTTAGACTTTCAGTTGTTTAGTTGTTCTTGGCAGTGTTCTTCCTGCGCTTCTTTCCTGCGCGAGTACGTTTCCTGCGCGGCCCTTGCGCGTCTACCGTGCGCAACACCTGCCTTGTGCACCGGTGGACAATCTCCTGCGCCCCACCGGCTGCCTCTCCAAACACACATGCCTTTTCTTCGTGCTCTTGGGCTTCGCCGAGGACGCCGCACTTCTAAGCCGCCTTATAACCTTGCCCCAACACGCCCTCGTCACGTCTTTCCCTCTCTCACCCCCTTTCAATCCCTTTTTCCCCCTGTTCAGCGCGGTTGAGGTGTCCTCTACGGAGAGACAGTTACTGCGCTGCACTTGATCCCATAATTTCATCCCCTTTTATGAGAATCTCAATCGCCCGCTGTTTGGTTCGTTCTGCCGAAGAGAGGCTGCTTCGAAGGAACGACAGCGTGAGTGGGCCGCGTGTCGTGCGTTCGGCCGAAGAACAGGCAGCGTTTTATGAACGCCGCCGGGAACTCGCTCGAGAAAGGGCACCGTCGACATACAGACGTCGTCGTGAGGGAGCGCGAATCCGGGGAATTAGGACAACAAATAGCCGCGGGTCCCGAGCTTCGCTTGCACCCCTCGTCACAGTAGTGGAAGGGTGGTCAATTTGTTGTTAAAGGGGTCCTGAAACACCCCACCGGTTCGTGAAAGGACATAGTCCGCGGATAGCATACGCTGCTGTGAACATCTCAGCCAGCCAAGTTTTGCAGTCGCTCGCGATGCGCGGAGCTCGCAAGCTGAGCGCGAAGTCGCCTTTGTCTCAAACGCTCTCCTTTCGACAGAAGCCTTCTCCTCGCTCTTTTCTCGACGCTTAATATCAGAATATAGTGTACTCCCGTACGCGGCTGCTGTTGGCGAACAGATGACGTCAATCAGGACGGGTATTTTTTGATCATTGCGCTTCTTTCTACCGTTACTGTGTATATTTATTGACGAAGTTTATTGAACAGGATTAAGTAACCAAAAATATACTTTCGAGTTTCGATAATAATTACGTATTTCCGGAAGAAGCCGACTATCGTTGCTCACGCTCGACCGAGACCACCGACGTAGCAATGAAACTCTGGCCACCGTGCTTATCGGTGTCATAACCGTCGAATGTCCCTAATTTCGACTAGTGTAGACCGCTCAAATAGACCTCAGACTCTGCCCAGGCGGCGCTGCGGAAGAACCCATCACCAGCGCCTCCATCTCAGACTTGGCGCGAACTGAGTAGTGCAAAAAGAGTTGTCCACAAGCGAAGGTGGATAGGCCACAATGGACGCTCGGCTTTCGGTTGTGTTGAGGCGCGGTTTTCTAAAAATCAAGGACCTGTAAAGCTTCTTTCGTCCATCCACGCTTCGGAAAGGGAGGAAGCTCGGCAGGGCGAAGTACGTGTACAATATAAAAGAAATCTCACCTAGGTGTTATTTCGGCGTGCTGCTGCTCGCAAGTACAGAGAGCATTAGGTTTGTTTATAGGCATATCAGCATAAACATCTAAGCATTTCAAATTGGCTTATATTAAGAATGTCCTGAACACAAGACTTAGGTATCTCTTATATTTTTATGAATTTTATTATCGTAGTGTTTTTTCTCGCAATTATTTACAGAGAGTAAATCCTTTCATAGCCTTTTTCAAGGCAGCAAACAGAAAACGTTTTGCAAGGCTGCAAACAGCGTGCGATCATAACGAAAGTAAGCGAGAGAGAGAAGAGAAGATGGAAAGGCAGGGAGGTTAACCAGACTGAGTCCAGTTTGCTACCCTACACGTGAGGAGGGGAATGGGGAGTGAAAGAGGGAGAAAGAGAACTTAGGTGAAGGATGTCTATAGTCAGGCACTCAAGTATGTTGCCCTCAGGTAGCGAAAAAGCGCTCGAACTGCTTTCTGGGCCAATGTACTGTGAGGTCAGGCTCCCAAGATCTTCGCTTCCGTAAATGGCCTGTCATCCAGTCTATTTAAGGCACACTGGAGAGTCTCACGTTGATTATCGAAGCCAGAACAGTGGCACAGAAGGTGACTGATGGTCTCTTCACACTTGCACTTAGCGCACATTGGTGAATCCGCGATTCCAATACGATCACTGTAGGAGTTGGTGAATGCTACTCCTACCCACAGCCGGCACAGCAGTGTTGCGTCACGTCGTGGAAGGTTCGCTGGTAATGTAAGTTTCAGTGATGGGTCGAGGCTGTGTAAAGGACACTTAGAGTTCTGTGGTGTATGCATGCAACCTAACGTGATGGTACGAGCGCGACTGCGAAGCTCTCTTGCAGCGTCGACTCTGAGTAAAGGTATAAGGAGTGTCGGTGAGCCAGCCTGGACACGTCGGGCAGCGTCATCGGCGTGATTACCAACGATGCCACAATGTCCCGGCAGCCACTGAAACATGATATCATGTCCTCTTTCAGAAGCGCAATGGCAGGTTTCGTTGATTTGTGACACCAGATGTTCATAATTGCCACGTCGTAAACTTCGCAAGCTCTGGAGGGCTGCTTTCGAGTCACAAAATATTGCCCATTTCTAGGGCGGCTCCTTTTGAATGTATTCGATAGTAGCGCGAAGAGCGGCCAGTTCAGAACCTGTAGATGTCGTTACGTGTGAAGTCTTAAACTTGATGACGACCGATTGAGATGGTAGAACAACGCCACCCGTAGAATTTTCCGAGACGGAACCATCTGTGTAAACATGAATTCGGTTAGGGTATGAACAATGCAGAAGTTCCAATGTGATCTGCTTGAGAGCCGCGGTGGCCAGGCTAGCTTTCTTCACTATTCCTGGAACAGCAAGGTACACAGTAGGCTTCTTCAAGCACCACATAGGGGATGGCGTTCTTGTTGCGGGTGAGTGCCTCGATAACAAAGAATGCCGGTTAGCAGCAATTGATCTGGAGAACGCTGCCTTGGGTCTTTTCTCAGGCAAGCGAGCGAGATGGTGGTCAGGGACTCTGGATATATGGCGAACATGCGCCCGGAGTGCGTCGATATCTATATAGGTCTATATATAAATATCTATATAACGAAAGTAAGCTTCCTACAGTGCCTACGCGCTGCACCTTTCTTTCTCGCAGGAGCTACAGCATCGCTCAGTACATTTGAACTTTTCGCAGACGCTTTGAGGAACAAGCGCGCACAAATAAATGTAAATAAACGCGTCATTTTTTTTCTTCACACACGCGCGTTACTTCGCAATTACTCATCCACTGCTCCTACAGCAACTTTATTGCTCACACTTGAAAAACGCAGTCGAGCAGGCTCAGCACATTGCCAAATGTGCTTGTTGTATCGGCGCAGGACATACAAAATACCGAAAATAGAAATGAGCTCGCGATAGAACGATGCTCTAGAACAGGATTTTGAATTCATAAGCGAACCAAAATGTTTGGTTAAACTGACCTGCCAAATCTATCCGTTCCACTTGCTGAGTCAAGTGGAGGCAGACGTCTGTTAACAGGCGGAAATATCAATCGCACATACGCAGGATGGTTCGCAACGTTGTTTTTTTTTCTGTTGCCAACGAAGTGGCGGCTGCAGAGTCTTGAGTTCTCGCTTGGTTACCACGGTCCTCCGTCTGGGCTGCGCAACACAGTTACAGCAGAACAAAATTGTCACACTTTCTCATGCGAGCCGCTGTGTTGTGGGGAATGCAAGTAATTCGTTTACCCAACAGGTTGAACGGCCCGCACCCAGCGCTCTCGCCTTTCCCGTACATACGATCGCGACGGAAATCGATAAAACTGAACGTTGTTAATCAGTCCTTCACGTTCATGGCAATTTACAACACAACAGTAGCGTCGGTTGCGGCGTTTCTTCGTAGCGCGCGGAGCTGCCGTGGTTGCCGTCGTTTCCGCCATAAGTCTGGAGTACCACCAAGCGCGTTATGGCAGTTCGGCGGCGCGTCCGACTAGCGTAGAAATTCATAGCTCTCTGTCTGGGTGTTAAATGCACAAAACACTCACAATATGGACCAAAATCTAGTTAAATTGTTGTTTCGCAGTCGCTAGCTACATAGGCAACTTAGCAAGAGAGTCGGGCTTCGCACTACTCAATTACTGCCTCTTCGCACCGGCAGGTGGCGCTACGCGTCTTGAAAAACTCCAGAGTCTGACTTCTATTAGCGGCGAGAATTCGGAGTGGCGCCCTCTCATGAGTGACATCACGGCCAGGACGCCGCTCGCTCCGGTTCACTCGGCTATCAAGGCAGGCTGCCGCGCGCGCTCGTTTTCTTGGTGCGTGTTTGGGGTATTGGTGGCTTGAGCCGTACACACAGAAGGTTATTTCGGATTATTTCTGCTGTTATGCGTGGACCGCAGTTTCTTCTTTAAAACCGTGTGAGTCATGAAAATTTGCGACTTGGATATCGCAAGCTATGTAGCGCTGAAAGGGTCTACTGGTCTTGGAATGCATACATGCAACCTGTCTGTTCATAAGTCTTGCTTAAAAATAACGTCCGCAAGTTCAACACGCGAAGTTATTTATGCTGCTCCTCTAAATACTTAACATTCCCTTATTACTTAAGTATGAGAGACATAGCATTTTACATTGAAGAAATACCTTGATATTTGGTGTCAACATTATAAATCCGTGTTAGAAGGACACTGCCCAGCGAAGCTTTCATCATAATGTTTATGACTCTGGTGAGTTGTTTTAATCAAATGTGGCAAGTGTATTAAGGCCTAAATGGAAAAGATAGGCGCGCATTTTGTGTGAAAAGGTTTGGTACTACTTTCACCGTTCTTTGAAATAGGCACCCAGAAACGTATTGGCTGTTGACACGATGGCGCATCGTGTATAGTACATATATACTTCACGAATACCATAACAGCAATCACATGAAAAAAAATTTCGTGTTTCAGATCGAGAAGCAATCAAATGCATGCGATGAAATGTGTCATAGTGACCTTCAGTAGCTTTTATCGACGATATGGCACACCCCTCCCGCAACGGAAGCAACCAACTGTCGTTATGGCGAGGCGTGCATTGTTCGCGAAACCCAGCAGTTCACTACAACTTCGAATTGAAACCATGAAACAGCTCTTCACAAGCTCTAATTACAATGCCTATAGCATACTCGAGGCACTACAGCGCAGCTTAGGCTGCGTTGAAAGGGAAAATACAAACGCATTCTGCCTCAACATGTCTCGATCATGCGCTGTTTAATTACACATACTGAAAACTATTTGCTTCGTCAGTGCGTAAAAGAAAACCTCGCGTACCCACCTCTTAAAGAAGACACCACAAGTCCCACATGAACACTTGACCTCCACTGGGGAACAATGATATCTCCAATATGTGCAACACTACTAATGAATGGGCCTTCGGCTTCTTTCTGGCTGCAGCGAACCGGTCCAAAAGGCATATTTCCCTAAAATATTCGACCGGAGCAGCCTGCTTCAGTTATCCAAACAGATTCATCATGTCTGTTTCTCAAGCAAGGAGCACCAGTAAATTGCTCAAGTGAGTTGAACGTGTAGCACGGAAAGGGAATAAATATTGGTACATTCCTTTCTCTGGGCTGCAAACAGCTGTAAACCTCAATCAGCTTTGCTTCAAGTTACGGCCGCTTCAATTTAACCGTTGAAGAACTGCCTGATTTTGAGAAGCAGTTAAAAACGCAAGTGATGCTGGCCGAATCTAAACTGCACTGGTACTTAAGTCATCGTGTTACTGCGGAGGGTTTCTGTGAAGAAATAGAAAAATTCGATATTATACCGTGAACTATTCGTCGTGACCAAACGTGTTTTAGTAGGTTAAAATCAAGATAAATGTTGTAGACGTCATATATAGTCAGCGTCTAATTGTGACACACATATTGCACTATGGTGGGTATGGAATCTTAACTTGATTCTTATGTACTGTGCTTTTGCGTCTACGCTTTTATTATGCACGTGAGCTACCACTGTAAAGTGTAGATCCGCGCATGAAAACCCCGTAATGGGCTGGTCTGAGCTCCCTCGGGTGGCACTATAGCGTTGCCTTTGAGAAATATATTGTCGTCTACGAAATAAGCTCCTTGATTACATTTTCGCGAACAAAGACATAGTAAAACATATATTTGAGAGGCCTCTCAAAGGTATACAAGCAGTGAGAACAAGAGCGAGCGAGCGGAAACACTGCAGAAGGCGTCTGGACACCGCCCGAACTGCAAAGCGGGAAGGCGGGCTTCGGACGTGGCCTACGTCGTCATCATGGCGGGGGCTCTGCGAGGATCCCCGCTCGCCGTTGCCGGCTCGCCAGGCTCCTGCCTACCCAGCGCCTCGATGACCAGCTGGACAGCCTCTAGTGGGTTTTCTCGGTCTTCGCTCCACGTTGCTTCCTCAAGCCGCGGCGGTGTACGTCCTGAGTTAGCTTGGCTTGGATGTTTGGAGCAATTCCAAAGCATGTGCTCGAATGTGGCCTTCTCCCTTCAGCACGCTCTGAACTTGTCATGGGGGTGCGATTCTGGGTACATCCTATGCAATAGCGCCGGGCTTGGAAGCGTTCTCGTTTGTAGTTGCCTGAACAGCACGGCATGCGACCTGCTCAGCCCTTTGCAGGGTGGCGGGAGAAGTCTGCGGGCCAGCCTAAAGCCTTGGTGAGTTCGTTGAGGTCATCCGGTCTTTGGCGCTGAAACACCGCGGGCAGCCGTTGCCTTGGGCGCGGTCGATTAATCCTCGCGCTCGGCTGTGTGCCGTTTCGTTGCGATTGGCATGCTTCTCCGACGCTTGTCCTGCGTGCACCGGGAACCACTTGATTCGAGTCCTCTTGTCGCGGTATGCCTGTCGGAGCAGGACATTCTTCCTTTAGCGTAGTTCCTCACCGCCTGTCTGGAGTCTCTGAGGATCATGTGGCATTCTCGGTCTACGATGACCAGGGCGATGGCTATTTCTTCTGCTTCCTCCACTTGCTTGCTCGATGTGCTGGCGGTCGCCCGCACGTTGCCTCCGGAGTCAACCACCGCGATCGCGAAGCAGTTGCGGCCGGCATATTCGGCTTCATCCACGTATCTGGCAACGGTGTCTTCGGCGTACAGGTCCGTCAGTGCCTTGGCTATAGCGCGTCTTCTGCCTTCGTTGAATTCCGGCTTCATGTCCTCGGCAAGGGATCAACCCGCACGTTCCATCGTACGTGGTCGGGGACGGGGCATTTTGGACCCTGCTGTTCATGATAACCGATGCCTAGACTGCACAGGATCTTTCTGCCGGCCTTTGTTGATGAAAATATTTCCAACTGAGCGGCTCTTTGTGCTTCGGCGATCTCGTCGAGCGTGTTGTGTATGCCCAGCTGGAGGAGACGTGTCGTATTGGTAGTTTCGGGTTGACCGAGTGGTGTCTTGTAAGCCCTCCGGATAAGGATGTCCAGCTTGTTCTTTTCGCTTTTCACCCACTTGTGGAAGGCTGCCACGTACACTGGCAGAGTATGGAGTGTATGAGCCTGATGAAGTTTTCCTCCTTCATGACTCCCTTTTTGGTAGTAACGCGCTTGAGCAGTCTGGTGGCGTTGGACCTTACCCATGATGCGGGTGACGGTGTCTCCGTTCCTGCCGAACGCTTTGATCGTCATGCCCAGGACTCGGATCTTGCTGACCGTCGGTATTGCGTTACCATCCCTGGTTCGGATCTTGATCTTTCCGTGTTTCCTTTGCTTCTTGATTCTGTGCGTTTTGATCGGTTGGTAAAGCAGGAGCTCCAACTTACTTGGGGCGCAACGCAGTCCCGTACCTTCCAGGCTTTCTTCGATCGTGTCGACTGCCGTCTGTAGCGTGGATTTTATGCGGGCATCACTGCCGCCGTCCACCCACAGCGTAATGTCGTCCGCGTATATCGTGTGCTTCAGTCCTTCAAGCTGGCATAGTCTTTTGGCAACTTGAATCGTAACAAGGTTAAATAGCATGGGTGAGATGATGGAGCCTTGGAGAGTGCCCTGGCTCCCTAATGTCTTCTCGTCCGTCTTCAGGTCACCGGCTATGAGCTCCGCCGTTCTGCCGGTGAGGAAGCCTTCAAAATATTCGTACGACCTATCGCCTAGGTGTAGATGCGATACCTGCGCGAGGATGGCAGAGTGCGTCACTTTGTCGAAGGCGCTTTCTAGGTGGAGCCCGAGGACGGCTTTGGTGTCCCTGACTTCGCCGTCGATGCCCTGATGTTTGATAAGTAAAAAATCTCAGTGCCCTCCAACTCTGTAAAGAAAGATGACCAGCAAAGCTGTGTATGTGGGCCCCTTAATGGCGAACTGTACCTCCGCCGTATGTCGGCACTGCATTGCACGGTCTTCGGGATCGGCCCACATACGGGGAGTGCTTAATGCCTTCTTCACCTCCGCCGCTGGCCGGCTTGACATGGCGTTACATTCGGGATCAGCCCACGTATGGGGAGAGCTCAACGCTTGCTGCACCTCTGCTGCGGGTCAGGCCGGTATTACGCTATCTTCGAGATTTTGCTCTATACGTGGACGCGATAATGGGCAAAGTAGCCCTTAAGAGGAACCTTTAGCTCTGGTGGTCCTATCTAAATACATGTAAAAGGAGAATTCCTTTTTCTCCACAAGCACTGCATCAAATTTTACAAGGTTTGTTGCACTTAAAAGAAATACTTGAATTCTAGTGATTGTTGGTTTAGAATTTTTGACTTAGGTCATCATTTGTTTATTCGAAATTGGCAAAAATCGCAAATTTCCAGGAAACGAAACCAAGTTTACAACTCTGTCTTTCCGCAATGAGAACTGATATCACAATTCTGTACATTGCATCTAACATCACATCTAAAGCGGACAAAATTGATATATTACGCATGAATCTAAAATAATTTAGTAACGTGGAAATACAGCTTTTCCACAACCCTTGTTCACAAGGTAACGACTTCACGTAAGATATAAATCGGCATATTTCATTTGTCCGCTTTGAATTGTCTAAAGGATGCTGTTTACAGAACTGCGATGTCAATTCTTGATGCGGAGTTACTAATTTGTAAACTTCGTGCTTCTGTATTTTTCGCACTTTCGAATTTTTGAAAATCTTTTACCAGAATTCAAGCCGTAAATAGAAATTCCGCTTCCAATAGTCACTAGAATTGACCTTTCTCTCCCGAATCCAGCAAAATTCATTAAAATCAGCCCAGGGGTTATCTCAGAAAATCGTTTCGGCGTTTTACATCTATGTGAATAGGCCGCGTCGGAGTTGGGCCCGAGTTAAAACACACTCTTGACGACTTCGTTGTAAAAAAAAAGGAATAAGAGAATAAAAGGAAAAAAATTGGAGGCTTATCAAGGTTAAGCCCAGTGGATGCTTCGCATCCACTGGGCTTAATCTTAGCGTATCCTTAGCGTTTGAAGGCATCTTGACCGCATACACGCCCGGCGCAAAGACGCTGGCGCGGTTGCGGGCACAGAGACTGACGCGACGGCGGGCGCGCGCCGCTTCATCCCTGGCGTGACGTCACATATCACGTGATGCAGCGATGGTGGCGCCACCGCCGCGTCGCGCGCGACGGCGCGAACCGAAGCGTGGAGGCCTCCGCCGGGCGACGTCCGACGGCGCGATATGAGGCCCCATCTGCAGTCGGTGTGACGTCATCATGTGACGCCACATCATGTGATCTCACTTCAGGGTCAATGGTGGCTACCGCCGGGAGGCGACCGACGGCGCGATATGAGGCCCCATCTGCAGCCGGTGTGACGTCATCACGTGACGTCATGTCACGTGACCTACTTGAAGGTCACTTGAAGGTCAATGGTGGCCACCGCCGGGAGGCGACCGACGGCGCGATATGAGGCCCCATCTGCAGCCTGTGTGACGTCATCACGTGACGTCATGTCACGTGACCCCACTTCAGGGTCAATGGTGGCCACCGCCGGGCGTCGCGCGAAGGCCCGAAACCTACGTTAATATGCTTCGCATAAAAACCCTCAGCCGTCAATATCGCCGCCTCAGATTTTGTCATGATGGCACCGCCACCATCGGCACGGCTCCGTGAGCAGCTACCAAGCTGTTCACTTTCGTTATCTTCCTACCCTCGGCAGCAGCGCATTGTCTTGATGCCAACGACACGCTAAATCTGCGCCATCATTCCGTCATGCATCGCTTCTGCGACCAAGCAAGCTTTTGGCGGCGCACGTTCACTGCCGTATTAACATTAAATCTTTAAAATGCTTGCCTACGAGAAAGCAGCATGAATAAAAATGGAACGCGACTATGTGGCCATGGGGAACATGTTCACGGGGCCATACTATTGATGACAGCATCCCAAAAGGCTAGATGTGGTCAGGTTCACTTTACAGGTTTGGAAGGAATGACTGACGGGCTAGTTGCTTCCTTATCACATAAAGAACAGCGCTTAAAGGGAAGCTGAAAGGTTTTCCAGAAAAAATGAGTGAACAACTGTACATAATGGTTTTCAACCCTACGAATTCGAATATCATATCGAAATTGAGCGAAAGAAAACGGAAATATATTTTATTTCGACGAAAAGTGCAGCGGAGGACACGCCCAGCTCGCGCGTCTCCTTTCCGCCTGTGATTGGTCGGTGCGCCTCGTGACGTCCACTCTAGAAACCGACCGCTGCTGCTACACATGAAGCGCGGTGCCAGGTAGTTTGGTGCTGTTTTTCTGAGACGGTAATGGAAAATTTAGACACACTGCGTTTTTGTGAGGAGTTCGGCGTTACTCCCTACATGTATGAGCCGATTGCGAAGAGCCGGCCTTTCGAAGAAGCAAACGATGCTGGTGCGAGCAGTGCTTTCGCCGCGAACGAAAGCAGTCTTGGGATCTCCTCGTGGTGGAAATGCTCTTTGGTGAGTATGTTTTTTGCAAAGCGATCTAGTGATCTCGCCGATCTTTCGCCGATCTAGTGAGCTCGTTTCCGGTCAAACAACTGTAGTGTTGTGTTCCTGCATGCCTCCTCGTGGAACGTAAGCGGGGATGCGATCGTCGGCATTTGTGCGCTGTCCAAAGCTGTCGGCAATCTACAAAGACGGTTTAAACGCGTGAAAAGCTTCCCGGTTCATGCAGTACGTGTAGTGACCTTCATATGTTGGCTACCACTCACGTTGACTACCACTAACGTTGATTACCACTCACGCTGACTACCACGCACGTTGACTACCACTCCACATAAACGCAGACGCACCAACAAAGGAATGCAGGTTCGATCGAAGCAGATTGCGATGGCACGCACGCAGAAAGAAGCGCGGTCAGGCACGGTCGCGGATATAGAGTTAGTAGAACAACTCTAGAGGAAAAGCTGTGCCGGAAAAGTGGAAACCTCTAGGGCGCCGCCCTGTTGCTACTGGTCAATGTGGCCAGCGCAATTACTATTGAAAGAGCTGAAAACAAATACAGGTCCCCTTATGCTTTGTCATCTAAAAACGCATACCTGATGGCTTTATGAAGGTGGTACGTGATTATTAACTTTACAAAAAGGGATCGCTAAGTCCGTGACTTATGTAAATCACGATGTACTACGCGTTCATGCAATAAAGGATGACGCAAATATCGGTTTCGAATCTGTTTTTTGGAAGCGTAGTTGTTTCGTACAGTTTAGGTTTGACATGCGATCGCGCGTCGACATCGGACGCTATGGCATACTCGTGCCTTATGTGCCACCGAAGCCCGGAAGTACTCTGGCATATACCTTCACATGTAAGCAAACGAATGTATCTCCTTGTTGAGAATATCACGCCAGTAGGAAGCTGTTGTGGTGCATCAAAATCTTTGAGAAGCGTCACAGTGGAGCATTTTTCTGCATACGGAGCGGCGTTTTTATTTGCAGGTTTCCCTTCAGTAGGAAATTGCCGGACAGGCGGACCAGCGCACCGGAATTGCACTGGCGAAGCCACAAGCAACTCAAAGAATCTGTTTAATTGTTGCACTTAGTACAATCATGCTTCTACAAAGGCCACAGCAGAAACACAGCCTGATGCCGAGTATTTCTGTGCCACGAAGTAATCAAGAGGCGAGTGCCTAATGCGGACGAATTCGAGTGCATCGAGACTTGGAACGACAGAAAGCTGAGCTAGTTGGTAAGGATTCATTATGCAAAACAGAGGTGAGGCGTGCGGACGGGACACAAGAGTATAGAAGTGGGCGACGCTCGTGTTGTTTGCTTGTAAATACTCTACTCTTGTGTCCTGTCTCCACGCCTCCGTTTTGCATAACGAGTGCATCAACCCACATATTAATAGCGTAGGCGTTTTATTAACGGTGCAATATTTTCAACACTTCCTTGCATGCCATTTCATGTGGAATATCTTTTCTGGTCACAAATTTGTGCAGCGAATCTATTTGCATGATCGACTCCGGGCCTGTGGGAGCGTTCACTTGCACTTGATGCTGAGTCTTTTACATGTATCCATAAACTGCATAAACTGCGTAAATCCCTGCGAGCATTTTCAAAATTCAATTATTTTAGACAACAGGCACATATGCAATACTGACATAATCCCAAATGCCACTAAGCGGCTGGGATACATTTTTGTTGACCATCATCATCAGCTTGGTTACGCCCACTGCAGGGCAAAGGCCTTTCCCATATTTCTCCAACAGCCCCGCTCATGTACTAATTGTGGCCATGCCGTCCCTGCAAACTTCTTAATCTCGACCGCTTACCTAACTTTCTGCCGTCCCCTGCTACGCTTCCCTTCCTTTGGAATCCAGTCCGTAACCCTTAATGACCATCGGTTATCATCCCTCCTCATTACTTGTCCTGCCCATGCCCATTTTTTTTCTTGATTTCAACTAAGATGTCATTAACTCGCGTTTGTTCCCTCACCCAGTCTGCTCTTTTTTATCCCTTAACGTTACACCTATCATTCTTCTTTCCATAGCTCGTTGCGTCATCCTCAATTTGAGTAGAACCCTTTTCGTAAGCCTCCAGGTTTCTGCCCTGTAGGTGAGTACTGGTAAGACACAGCTATTATACACTTTTCTCTTGAGGGATAATGGCAACCTGCTGTTCATGATCTGAGAATGCCTGCCAAACGCACCCCAGCCCGTTCTTATTCTTCTGCTTATTTCCGTCTCATGATCCGGATGCGCAGTCACTACCTGCCCTAAGTAGGTGTATTGTAGCGAGATATAAGCTACTCTTTGTCATCTGTACATGATCATCATCATGTGGGGCTCATATGGGGTTCTTCTTCATCATCGCTTGTGGGGCTGGCTCTCGAGTGTGCTCCTTGCTGTGGGCGTGGTCGGTTCGCCTAACCTTTTGACGCGGAATAAAAGCCGTGATTACTGCTGCGTCACAAGTGGTGGAGTGTGCTCTTCGGTCCCCCGTCCTCTGACTCCCCGCTAAACCTCCTGGAGCTTCGATCGGGTCGCCGATTGTGCCAGCTGTCCGCCAACATGTCGCAGGACGAGCCCACAGGCACTTCTACTTCCACCATCTCGGCCTCGACTACCCCAGCCGCTCCGTATTGGGTTGTCAGTGGGCACCAGCGTGATCCCCATCTGTTTGCTGGACTTCGCGGTGAAGACGTCGAGGATTGGCTGGACGACTATGACCGAGTGAGTTCGGCTAACCGTTGGGACGATGCGTCGAAGCTGCGTCACGTCGCCTTTTATCTGACAGGCGTAGCGAAGACTTGGTTTTTCAACCATGAGGTTGATTTCACGAACTGGTGTGCTTTCACACAGCAGCTCCGCCAAATCTTCGGCACACCGGCTGTTCGTTCTGCCCTCGCAAAAAAGACGCTCGACACTCGCAAGCAACAACCCGGTGAATCTTATACGTCGTACATCGAGGATGTGCTTGCTCTTTGTCGACGCGTGCACACGGCCATGACCGAATCAGACAGGGTTCGCCACATCCTCAAAGGCATCGGCGCTATTGCTTTCAATGCTTTAGCCATCCAGAACCCCACTACCGTCGCTGATATCGTCGCTACTTGCCAGCGCCTTGACGAACTGGAATCAGTACGGTTGCAGCCGGACACCACTGCAAACACTAGAGCCAACGACCCTACGTTACGAGCAATGATACGCGCAATAATTCGAGAAGAGCTCCAGTATCTTGGCTTAGCAGCAGGACCTATGCCCTCTCATGCCTCCGATACCAATCTGCGAGATGTCATCAAGGAGGAATTGGCATCCATGGCTGGTGCAGCGTACACGGACCCTCTAACACCTAGGGCCCCATCGACGTACGCACAAGTAGCCGCAGCTACTCCAGTCATCGTCCCACCGATGCCTCCAAAACCAACACCGGCTCACATCGCTTCCATGACTACCAGCGCACCTACCCAAAGCAGCTATCCGCAGTGGCGTCCTCCTCGTCCCATCTGCTACTACTGCGGCTATCGCGGCCACATAGCGCGTTTTTGCCGCAAGCGCCAGCAAGACGAGCGTCGCGGCTATGACGTATACGAACGGGATGAATTTTCGCCCGGAGTTACTTTCCAACGTCTAGGGAGCTTCCATGACCAACGCCGTCCTTATGGTCCACCGCGCGGACGCTCTCCATCGCCTACTGTAGCATCCGAGACGGCTTACCGTCCTGCAAGACGCCGCTTGCCGTCACCCCTTCGCCGCTCTACGTCCCCACTGAGACCTGCTTCTCAATTCGCCGAGCGTCGTCCGGAAAACTAAATTATGCAGCTTTTGGAGGAAAAGCTGCATCGAACGACAGGACAGAAATTCCTCCATCGCGTCCGTACAATGTGATATTGGTTGTAGTAGAAGGTGTACAAGTAGAAGCTTTAATAGATACTGGTGCTAGTGTTTCAGTCATTCACCGTGATTTGTGTTCGCGACTTCGGAAAGTTACGACCCCCTATGAAGGACCTACGCTACTCGCTGCTCAAGGGGCCTCCATTCGACCTATCGCCATGTGCACAGCTCGTATTTCCATCGATGGACTTCTACATCACGTACAATTTGCAGTGCTAAGTTCGTGTGCCCAGCAGCTCATATTGGGATGGGATTTTCTTTCTATGGCCTCCGCCTCCATCTGCTGTGGACAACGCGTTCTCCATATGACCGACACGACCTATTCACTTAGTGCAGATGACACACCCCTTCACTTCCTTGCTGCAGAAGATACCGCGTTACCTCCTCGCCATCAAAGCATCGTTACTATCACGTCTGATGTGATTGACTGCGGCGACGTGCTCGTCTTACCATCTGCACGCTGTCTTGCAAGAGGGATAGCCTTTGCATCAGGGCTCGTTAGGTTTGATGATGGCTCTGCACTTCTCTACGCTACAAACCCGACATCCGAAAAGATTCTCATCCCTAAAGGCACTACATTGGCTTGCGCCACTGCATCAGAGTCTATATCTGTTATTTCCTTTAAACCAGCTTCCTCTGAAGGTCCTTGTACCGGACGGGCCGCATCTCCTTCAGCTCTTGCAGCTGCCATCAGTTCCGACCTGACACCTTCGCAGTCACAACAATTGCTTGCTTTGCTCCAAAAACATGAAGCTTCCTTTGACGCGCATTCATCTTCGTTGGGAAAGACTTCGATTACGACGCATCGGATAGAGACAGATGGTACATCCATCGTGCGCCGTAGACCATATCGCGTGTCGCTAGCCGAGAGGAAAGTCATTGACGAGAACGTCACCGACATGCTCCAACGCAACATAATACGCCCCTCTGCTAGCCCTTGGTCTTCCCCCGTTGTTTTGGTTCGCAAAAAAGACGGCTCTGTTCGATTTTGTGTCGACTACCGAGCACTTAACAAGATCACACGCAAGGATGTATACCCTATGCCGCGAATAGACGATGCCTTGGATTCCCTGCAGGGTGCCGAGTACTTCTCCAGCATCGATCTGCGTTCCGGCTACTGGCAGATACCTATGCATGAGGACGATAAGGAGAAAACAGCGTTTTCAACACCAGATGGGCTCTACGAGTTTAATGTCATGCCATTCGGCCTTTGCAATGCGCCCGCAACGTTCGAGCGCATGATTGACACCGTTCTTCGTGGCCTAAAGTGGAAGACTTGCCTGTGCTATCTCGACGATATTGTTGTTTTCTCGTCAACGTTCTCCCAGCACCTGCAACGTCTGGATGAAGTTCTCACGTGCCTTGCCAACGCTGGACTTCAGCTAAACACCAAGAAATGCCATTTTGCGAGCAAGACGCTCAAAGTTCTAGGTCACATTGTGAGCAAAGATGGCATTCGTCCTGATCCTGACAAGGTTTCCCCAGTTCAGCACTTCCCTCGTCCCGAAAAGACCAAAGATTTGCGTAGTTTCTTAGGCCTCGCTTCCTATTTTCGGCGATTCATACGGGGCTTCGCCTCAATAGCGTCACCTCTGCACAAATTACTGGGTTCTAATGTTCCCTTTGTGTGGTCTCCCGAATGTGAATCTGCGTTCACCCATCTGAAGCAAGCTCTTACATCTGAACCAGTACTACGCCATTTTGATGAAGCTGCTCCTACCCTCCTGCATACGGATGCTAGTGGTCACGGAATTGGTGGCATTCTCCTACAGCGAGACGACACTTTAGGTGAGAGGGTCGTCGCATACGCAAGTCGCGTTCTGACAAACGCCGAAAAGAATTACACCATCACGGAGCAGGAATGTCTAGCTGTCATTTGGTCTGTGCAGAAGTTTCGACCTTATCTTCACGGCCGCCACTTTACGGTCGTTACAGACCACCCTATTGAAAAAATATGTATGAGAATTTCACGAGAACTTCTGTACGCTATTATTGCTCCGTAGACTCGACGACGTCGTACATCACATGTGTACGAGTGGACATCGTCAATGAACGAGATCGTTCTCGTGTGGGTATATTAAACGAGATTATTCTCGCATAGCTGTGCTTGACGAGATAGTTCTCGCACGGCGATGCGAAACGATATCGTTCTCGTTTGTGTATGCTACATGAAAATGTTCTCATTCAGCTATGCAAAATGACACCATTCTTGTTTAGCTGCATTCTACAAGTGTTCGCATTTGTGTTGAATGAGTTCTTTTGTTCATGCAATATTTTTGGTGAAGTTCCACACAGTAACACATTCTGCCAACATTGCAGCGATTAATTTCGATCACGTGAGTCGGCCGATGTGCCAGCTCAGAGACAAAGAGGACACTTTTTAGGGCCCACAATTAACACAAACCATCTTTATTTTGTATTCCGAAGCATCGTGGCCAGGTGCTTGTTCAGGTCCTTCAGCCTCCTTGCCTCCGTATCCACAGTGTTCGGCGTTTTTGAAACAGTGCTCGTATGCATCTGCACAAAAATGTAAACAAAGCAGCCGGCCCTGTTTATTTATTTATTTATTTAACAATACTGTAGGCCTTTGCACAGGCCCAAACAGGAAGTGGATTGTACAATATACACACACGAGCATGGGAAAAACAGGAAAAAAGAAAAACAAAAAACATATAAAGCAAAAAAAATGCCATACAACAGCACTGGTATACAACGCAAGACACCCTTTTTTGTTTCACATGAATCAGGGAAAAGGTACTCAAAACAATTGCAATATTTGTCGTATAATATTCTTGTAGTTATTGTGGATCTGTATAACACCACTACTCAGCACATTGCAATATTTACTTCTGAAATGCAATCACACGTGCACTAGTGTCCAGTAAATCAACCAACGCATTACCTTTAAACTATGCGCTCAACTACTTTCATGAACAGCCAAAATGTGACTCCAATTTTGCGACAAAGCCATCCACAGAATCTGAGTCTACAATTTCCTTTGGTAACGAATTCCAGATTTCAATTGCCCATGGGAAATATGAATAGCTGAACGTGTCGCACTGTGTCGGATATTGCCTGATGTGTTTAATATGACAGGTTCTATTGGAGTGTCGGTGTGGTGGCTGCACGTAATCTCGCTTATCTATATTAATTTTGTCATTACATAGCATAAAAAGAAATTTCATGGCAGCCACACGACGCCGACAAACAAGGGTAGGCAGTGCTGCCTGGTGTCTAAGAGCACTTACGCTTTCGTGTCGAGAATACTTATGGTAAATAAATCGCAACGCTTTATTTTGAATGCTCTCTAATTTCTGTGAGAGTCCTTTCTGGTGCGGGTTCCACACTATGCTACCATACTCAAGAATTGGCCTTACTAAAGTTCTATATGCTGTTAGTTTCACGTAGGATGGTGCTGCAGTTAATTTTCTTCGCAAGAAACCGAGTGTTCGGAAGGCCTTCGTGCATGTATTATCGATATGGGTATTCCATTTTAACGCGCTTGTAAAGGTTATGCCTAAATATTTTACTGTGTCAGATTGTATTAAATCGTTGCCGTTTAATGTATAATTGAACCTAAAGATCGACTTTCTATGAGTTATGGTCATATACTGTGTTTTCTTAAGATTAATTTCCATTCCCCACATGTCACACCAGCGGGCTATATTGCTTAGTGTAGTATTTAGTCTAAGCTGGTCCTCGATTCCTTGCACGCTTGTATAAATTACCAAGTCATCGGCGAAGAGCCGCAATTTTACTCCATTTTCTGTACAATCAGCGATGTCGTTAACATATATGAGAAATAATAATGGCCCCAATACGGACCCCTGTGGTACCCCTGAATAAACTTCGAGTTGGTCCGAGTCATAATTATTTATAGTAACATACTGAGTTCGGTTTGACAGATAGGCTGCTATCCATTCTACTACATTGTGGTCAATTCCGATAGACTTTATTTTCTCGATTAGTTTACAGTGCACGACGCGATCATAAGCCTTCGAAAAATCAATAAAAATAGCATCAGCTTGGAATTTGGAGTTAATTATTGATGCGAAGTCATGTGTTATTTCTAATAACTGTGTTATAGTTGACAAGCCTCTTCTAAAACCGTGTTGCTTAGGATATAATATGTTATTTTCTTCTAAGTATGTCATAACGGCTTTACTTACTATGTGTTCCATTAATTTACAGCTGCAACAGGTTAGTGATATTGGTCTATATGTTTCCACGTGTAATTTATTGCCTTCTTTATGAATGGGTATTACTTTGGCACATAGCCAATCCTTGGGAAGAGAGGCTGTACTCAGCGATTCAGAAAAGATAATTTGCAAAAAGGGAGACAGCTGCTGCGCGTATCGTTTCAAAAATTCATTTGATATATTATCGGGCCCCGGCGCCTTCTTGGTGTCTATTTCCAAAAGCAAATTTAAAATGCCCGACTCTGTTATCACAACTCCGCCCATCCGAGTGTCAGTGGCTGTCACGGGCGCACTCGATATTGGCCAGCGCGTGAAAACGGATTGGAAATAGGTGTTAAATGTATTTGCTACATCGCGCTTTTCTTCTATGACCAAACCTGCCACTTCTATTTTACTGCTCACGCCTTCTGGCTTCGACAAGTAGCGCCAAAACTTTTGCGGTTGGTTCTTTATGAAATTTGTTAACTTATTTGAAAAGAAGTCGTCTTTTGCAGCTTTTATTTCTAATTTCAGTTTGCATGCCAGCTCTATTATCTCCGCAGAATTTATCCTTTTTCTTCGACGTCTTTTTAGTTTTCGTTTTAGGTGAATTATGCTCCGCGTGATCCACGGTGTTTTCCGCTCAGTTCTTTTGAATTTTGTTGGTATGAAATTATTTTCGCAATGCATTATAGCTTCTTTTAGTTTTATCCAAAGTCCATTAACGCCTCCGCAGGATTCAGCTGAGAAACCATCCAAGGTTTCCTCTAAGTAGTCAATAACACTCTCATCATTAGCTCGGCTATAGTCCTTGAAAGCTATTCGAGATGGTTTGGTCTTACACCCAGCGCTCTTACGCAGAGTAAAAAATGTTAGAACCAGCATCTTATGATCTGAAATCCCTTCTTCAACGCGTATATGTGGTTTTATCGACTGCGATACCAAAGCAAGATCAAGTACTGAACAGGCATTTCCCTGGACACGCGTAGGTTCATTAACAATCTGTGATAAAGAAAAACTAAACATTATGTCAAACAGGCGCTCACAGTTTCTTGCATCTCTGTTGCCGATAGTTAACTTATTCCAATCTATCCCAGCTAGATTAAAATCCCCAGTTAATAACAGCTTTGTACGGTTAATAATTTTGCTGTGTAGGTAATCATGCACTTTCAAAAGGTATTCCTCAGGCGCTCCAGGATGTCTGTAAATAGCACCTATTAACAATGACGTATTATCAAACTGAACTGTGCACCAAGCACTTTCATGGTTAGCTATTCCAGGCTCTTCTTGAAATGTTAAATTGCTTTTTATCATAATAGCTACGCCGCCGCCTCGGCCATCACGATCTGTACGTATCAATGAGTATGAGGCAGGCGCAATTTCAGTATCATGTATTTGGGCATGTAGCCATGTTTCGGTAATTATTACGATGTCTGGACTATACAGTATGATTATCTCTTCTAATTTGTCAATTTTATTAATTACACTTCGAGCATTCAGGCATAATATTGAAAGCGGCGCAGAAATCCGTTGTGTCTTGTTACCTTGTCATTTCTTTCTGCGTTCTTTCGTGCTAACCTGTGCCGATGACGAGGTGTGGGAATCACTTAAGGTAGGTGCAATGTTTCTTGTTATTTCTACTCTGGTGCGTTTATCGGGATCCCACGTGTAAATACGTCCGTTCAGTCTTAGTTTATCAAATGATAGTGATGCTTTTGTACCGTTTGCCCGTTCAATTGCCGTTGAACGCCACAAGTTGGATCGGATGTCTCTTATTCTTTTTGAGAAATCTTCTGATATTGATATCGGTGTGCCCTTGAGTTTGTTAGAGCAAGAAAAAATTTTGGTTTTTTCTCTGCAATCGAAAAGACGAAGAATGATTGGGCGTGGGCGCTGACCGTAACGATTGCCAATCCTATGAATTCTTTCAATAGATTTAACTTCAAGGCCGAGTATATCCTTGAATATACCTTCTTTTATTTTGTTTTCTAGTGTTCTCGCCTCCTCGTCTGAGTCTTCAGTAACGCCATAAATTACTAAGTTATTTCGGCGACTTCTATTCTCCATATCATCCACTTTAATAACGAGTTCATGCATTTGTTTGTTCATGCTTTTGCAACAACTTTCACATTCCGATATTCTCTGTTCGCATTGTCTGAATCGAGATAGCTCATCCTCAATGGCCGTCATTCTTGTTTGTATACCGGCTACGGTTCTTTCCACTTGCTTCAAGTTAGAAGCCAAATCCTTCAATGTCTTATTTGTTTTACTTTGTTCTTTTAGTATCTTCTTCAGTAAGTCAGTGTTCGTGCCTTCATCACTTTCTGAGTCAGAGTGCGGTCCTGGATTAGGTTCTACATCCCCTGACATTAGCAGTAACAGTCTTATAACATCACAACATTCACACACCAAACCAGCAAGAAATCGTGGACTCGGTAGCACCGTCAGGGTGATATCATCATCTCGAACAGAATATACGAAATACTTGTCACCAACCTGTGCAATGAAAAAGACGTGCATGAACATGTGTCCCGAGACGGTGCCACCAAGTCCACTGAAGGGCTCGGCATGAAGATCCGCTTTTATATCCTGGGGTGGAAGTGGGTCTGCTGACGTCACTGGCTTTGGTAGTTGATAGCCGCATTCCTGAGCGGCGTCCGTGCTCAGCAGGTCCCGGAAATTTCCTTGGAATGGCCGCAAGGTGATAGCCATTGTTGACTGCTTACTTCCCGGCGAGGCATGCGTGGTTGATCCGAAGCTAGTACCGAGTTGCCACCACGCAATCTGTGCAATGAAAAAGACGTGCATGAACATGTGTCCCGAGACGGTGCCACCAAGTCCACCAAGTTAGATTACAACAAGCCATTGGAACTGACATGCACAATAGGTAGCTCCACTGCATAACTGATTTGGCTGGTTCTTGCATGATATTGTGTGTAAAGCGTGAACATCTCACAGAGAAACAGGAAAAAGAGAACACGGAGGCTCATGAGTTTTCTACCTGCGTAAATTGATATTTCAAGATTAACGACAGCAGTTGAAAGCAAGTGCTCGTCCTCGCATTGTCTTGTTCTCGTCTCTGTTAAATGTTCGTGTTTCACAAAGAATAGAAATGGCTGCAGAATTGCAATACAAGACCACTGAAATAGTCTAATACTTTTCCACAAGTATTTTACATTAAATGAACAAGTATAACCAGCACAATGCGTTGGCGGGCTAGTTGGTGCGAATCCATGAATACTTTGTTTAGCGCGAAACGACACACACAAGAAAGACGACAGGACAAGGCGCTACTCTGAACTGACAGCATTTTATTGCGTCACTCCTTTATAGACCGCTCAAACCAAAGGAACATGCGCAGTGAGCACCATGCGGTGGAGCCACCAACAACATCCGATTCAAAGAGCGCACTCATGCGACAGAATCCAAAAAACCAAATTCAGCGCTGTACAAAGTTAAGGAAAGCACACTACTGCACTGCGACTCCAATGACTTAATGAAAAATGCTTCCGATAACTCTCGGGCGGTGGTGTCACGGCTCTTTTTCAAGATCGTGGTATCAAAAAACATGGGTTTGCATTTGGACGTTTTACAATGCTGAGCCAAATGGGAACCTTTGCCTGTTGCTATGGATCATGTATGGCTTATGTTCTCTAAGGGGCTCGTTAACACAGCGGCCTGACTGCCCTACATACACTTTGCCACATGACAAGGGAATCTTATATAAACGACACCGACGCTGCATTCTACAAACTTCACATAGTTCTTTTCACAATCAGGTTTTTTACTTATTTTAGAAATACGGCAGCACAACATTGACAGTTTCTGAGGAGCGGAAAACACTACCGGAATTTGGTATTTAGTGGCGACATTCTTTAGATTGTGAGCCACTCTGTGGCAATACGGCACAACTTCAGGCCTCTTCTTTTGTGTGATGCAGTTACTTTTGTGCCGCTTCCCTTTCAGTTTCTGAAGCAATACTTCCGAGACTGATGTTACCACCACACTTGGGTAACCAGCAGTCTGCAGCCTATTTAACTGTGCAATGAAACTCATGTTCGCAGAGTGATGACAAGATTGCATTAAGGAAGATTCTAAACACATCAAAGCAATGGCGCGTTTCACAGTCTTTGAGTGCGCAGACGCATAAGGTAAACGTTCCTTACGTGCGCGTGGCGAGTACATCCGACAGGCGTGGCCTGTTTGTAAGGATAGCTGCAAATCTAAAAACTGGAGTTTACCGTCCCTAGATAGCTCATGTGTGAAAGTTAAACCTTTGCCATTGTCATTGAAAAGTGTTAAAATATCAGCTACCGTCACGGAGCATTCGTTGTTGGTCTGTTTTATCACAACAAGAAAATCGTCAACATATCGAAAAATTTGAACCGAG
This sequence comes from Dermacentor albipictus, assembly GCF_038994185.2. NCBI lineage: Eukaryota > Metazoa > Arthropoda > Arachnida > Ixodida > Ixodidae > Dermacentor > Dermacentor albipictus. The sequence goes on along the minus strand of NW_027225650.1, from coordinate 165,454 downwards.
TCATTGTTTAAGGCACTCTTAAGAGTGCGGTCGACAAAAGATAGAAATTATTACAAAGAGCAGGCGCCACACATGAACCAATACACACACCATTTTTCTGGATAAAAAGGTTATTTTCGAACAGGATAAAAGTTGCACTTAAATAAAATTCAAGAAGGGACATGAAACCTTCTGAAGACAACCCGGTGGCATTGCAAAAATCTACCTCGCCACTTTCTTCGATGCACGTCATCACACTGCGAAATAGCTCATCATGCGGTATTGAATAGTAAAGATCTTCGACATCAACAGAAAAAATGTCGGCTACTGAATGGTTGTCTTCCAGAAAGGAAACAACATCGAAAGAATCCTTTATGCCATAAGGATCATCAATAGTTAAATGCTTCAACTGTTTTTGCAAAAAGCGGCTAACCAAAACCTGCCAATAGTTGTTTTCACTGACTATTGTACGGAAAGGCACATCCGGTTTGTGTGTTCTTGCAGTGAAAAAAAAACATCTAAAGCAAGTACCTTACATTGTTTACCATCTTTCACAATCTTGGTGAGGCCTATATTTTCCAACAAAGAAATGGCTTTGCGTTTTACCTTCTGAGCTTTCTCATTTGCCAGAATGAAGTGTTTGTTGACAGCCTCAATGGCTTTTTTGTTGAAGACAGCAGACGGAGCTATCACAAACCCGCCCTCTTTGTCACTCAGTAACAGCCGCAGTTCATTGTCTCTAAAGAAAGATACTGTCCTTTTGATCACAGCTGTCGAAGGTGGCGCGCTCCCAGTGGCGGTCCTACGAAGGTTGTCCACCCTATCGAGGAGGCACCGCTCCTGGTCCTCTAGTTCTGCTTTCCTTGCGATGCGCCTGTTCAAAGCCAGTAGCTCATGTGCAGGAATTCTTGGTTCCGTGCTGTACTTCGGCCCATTCTTTAGCAATGCAGCAACTTCGTCAGGAAGCCTGACGTCACCGAGTACCTGGAAACCAGCGGTGACCGGTTGCGTTTTTTCCTTTCTGCACGGTAGTCTGGACCGGAGGAGTAGCAGCAGCTGTGTCCACCAGAATTCTGTAGTCCAAGTTGATAGAAGTCTGTAGAAACGAAACTTCTTCTAGGCCACAATAGGTGCATCGCGCGAGTAGCACACAGCTCTCAACCAGTCGTACAGAAGGCGTACCTGCCCCCAAATTTCAGAACGAAGAATCCGACACATTCGCCGCACGTGACCGACGGAAGGCCTGACGTTCCCGAAGAGACTCGCCACATCTTGAGGAACATGTCCATTCTTCATGCAGAACGTAAGCATCCTTGCACGGCACACAGCAAAAGCTATGTGACTGACCAGAACAGCAGGATCAGGAGACAAATATCAGTGGGCCCTGATATTTGTGTGTCTGTGTCATAGGCCTCACCAAGATTGTGAAAGATGTAAAACAATGTAAGCTACTTGCTTTAGAGGTTTTTTCACTGCAAAAACGCACAAACCGGATGTGCCTTTCCGTACAATAGTCAGTGAAAACAACTGTTGGCAGGTTTTGGTTAGCCGCTTTTTGCAAAAACAGTTTAATCATTTAACTATTGACAATCCTTATGGCATAAAGGATTCTTTCGATGTTGTTTCCTTTCTGGAAGACAACCATTCATTAGCCAACATTTTTTCTGTTGACGTCGAAGATCTTTACGATTCTATACCGCATGATGAGCTATTTCGCAGTGTGATGATGTGCATCGAAGAAAGTGGCGAGGTAGATTTTTGCAATGCCACCGGGTTATCTTCGGAAAGTTTCATGTCCCTTCTTGAATTTTATTTAAGTGCAACTTTTATCCTGTTCGAAAATAACCTTTTTATCCAGAAAAATGGTGTGTGTATTGGTTCATGTGTGGCGCCTGCTCTTTGTAATATTTTTTTATCTTTTGTCGACCGCGCTCTTAGGAGGGCCTTAAACAATGACTCGGTTCAAATTGTTAGATATGTTGACGATTTTCTTGTTGTGATAAAACAGACTAACAACGAATGCTCTGTGACGGTAGCTGATATTTTAACACTTTTCAATGACAATGGCAAAGGTTTAACTTTCATACATGAGCTATCTAGGGACGGTAAACTCCAGTTTTTAGATTTGCAGCTATCCTTACAAACAGGCCACGCCTGTCAGATGTACTCGCCACGCGCACGTAAGGAACTTTTACCTTACGCGTCTGCGCACTCAAAGACTGTGAAACGCGCCATTGCTTTGATGTGTTTAGAATCTTCCTTAATGCAATGTTGTCATCACTCTGCGAACATTAGTTTCATTGCACAGCTAAATAGGCTGCAGGCTGCTGGTTACCCAAGTGTGGTGGTGACGTCAGTCTCGGAGGTATTGCTTCAGAAACTGAAAGGGAAGCGGCACAAAAGTAACTGCATCACACAAAAGAAGAGGCCTGAAGTTGTGCCATATTGCCACAGAGTGGCTCACAATCTAAAGAATGTCGCCACTAAATACCAAATTCCGGTAGTGTTTTCCGCTCCTCAGAAACTGTCAATGTCGTGCAGCCGTATTTCTAAAACAAGTAAAAAACCTGATTGTGAAAAGAACCACGTGAAGTTTGTAGAATGCAGCGTCAGTGTCGTTTATAAGATTCCCTTGTCATGTGGCAAAGTGTATGTAGGGCAGCCAGGCCGCTGTGTTAACGAGCGCCTTAGAGAACATGAGCGATCCATACCAACAGGCACAGGTTCCCATTTGGCTCAGCATTGTAAAACATGCAAATGCAAACCCATGTTTCGTGATACCACGATTTTGAAAAAGAGCCGTGACACCGCCGCCCGAGAGTTATCGGAAGCATTTTTCATTAAGTCACTGGAGTCACAGTGCATTAGTGTGCCTTCCTTAACCTAGTAAAGCACTGAATTTGGTTTTTTGGATTCTGTCGCATGAGTGCGCTCTTTGGATCGGATGTTGGTGGTGGCTTCACCGCATTGTGCTCACTGCGCATGTTCCTCTGGTTTGAGCGGTCTATAAAGGAGTGACGCAATAAAATGATGTTAGTTGAGAGTAGCGCCTTGTCCTGTCGTCTTGTGTGTGTCGTTTTGCGCTAAACAAAGTATTCATGAAGCATAACCAGCTCATGCAAGTGAATACACAGATTTCACAGCTTTTTGCTACCGCACTGCGGAATATGCAGATGGAAAACACTGCATAGATGCCAGTGCAGAATTGTTTATAGGAAAGATTAATGCACCTTTAATACCACTATAGAAACTAAATGACAGTTTTTGTTAGCATGTTAGAGCACTCAATATGACCAGCTTCTATTACATAACATTTCAGCTGCTGTCTGGCCCTGCTCCCGATACTGCACTGGTCAAACATAGGTGCAACCACACTCTTCAATGGCTTTTTGTATTATTGCGTCAGCTTTTTAAGGCTAATTTTAGCCCCCCCCCCCAGTTATCTGGGAGCCGTTGCATCACAGTGACGACAGCTGAGACAAGGATCTGTTTGTACGACAAGGTTAATCTTCCTCTTTTGCTTACTTAAACCTCCCCTCACTTTACTAATTATGTGGCACAGCAACACAATTGTTATATGCCGCCTCTTTAAAAATGCCTAATTTATTGTACAGGCAGAAATAGCTTCGCTAACCGCAGCACTACTCAATTTTCATTAAAAAGAATATCTTACTCCTGAAGCAGTGCAACAACTACAGCTACCAAACTGGTTGTTTGCTGGTGCAAAATAATAATAAGCTTACCGGCTAATGTAAAAACTACAATATTTTTATCGTCATATCAGCATTCATAGTAGCCATGCCATGTGTCGCATTCGCAGTTGTGCAAGCAACATGCATTGCCGATTTATCTGTTAGCATTGCCCTTTCGCTTCTCGCTTGATATTGCTGGGCAAGCAGTCAAACTGGATAGTTAGACACTGCCTGTCACCTCCTTACCTTCCTTATGAATTGTGCATTAAATGAGGATTTTTTCTTGGTGAAACAGTTCTAGTTTGAGGCCTAAACAAGCTCCAAGGGAGTTTGCATTTAAGGAGTGTAACCATCCTCTGAAAACATGTACATGAGGAACACTGCAGAAAGAGCACTTCAAAAAAAGAACACGAGTGTATTTATCCCCAAGGCCAAACCTTGTGTCTTCTTAAATATTTATCAAGTCAAACTCAAAATTGGTACTGAGGTGCAAGGTGTCCACAACATATTACCTTGTGAAAGCACAGTGGTGCCTGGATGTTGTGGGACCAGCTCGGACGTGGAGATCAGCACTGATCAGCAACACTGCAGTCTCCTTACAGCTTTTCTGCAGGCCCAGCCACACCTGCAATAAAACAAGTGAGCTTGATGCCACAAAGTACTGTATTTACTCGCATAATGATCGCATTTTCTTGTAAAAAAAAATGGTCACAAATTCAGTTGTGTGATCATTATGCCGGTTAAATTTCCCGCAAAAAGAATTTTTTTCATCCCGCGTTTGCTGCGGGATGGCAATAGGTCAAGAAATAAGTGGCTGCCACTGTATGTAGTGCGGGACACCGAAACAAAAGTGGTGGCCAGCATAGCAAGCTGAAAACACCAAATGCGCCGAACGCGATTTTTTTTTTCTCTCGAGTACATTACTTGCATTGAAAGTTTCTTCCATATCAGTAATGAATAATATCGTTAATATCGGTAAGTTTGTGGCAATAACGTCGCCAATATGAGGGGGCAGAAACAGATGGGCACGCTTAGCTGCCAGTGACATAGAAAGACACGGCGGGCATGCTGCAGAAACTGCGGCATTTGTCTTCACTACTATCCTAATACAGCACGTTTGTGCTAAGGGTGGGCAAATATCTTAGCTGTGTTACAAGTGTCGGCGTATGGATAGGGTACACTTCTAACGTATCAGTGTAAACGTGGCTGCTATTGTTGCCGCTCGTGATTTGTTGCGTGCCCACGAGTACAGATGAGAAGAATCGAAAGGCATCTTTTTTGTTGCTGTTGACCACAACCATTACAAAGCCTACACATAATAAAGGCAATTTTGGTTGTAGCTTTTTTGTCATGGAAGTGCGGAAAGTAATGAAAGGAATGAAAACGAGCATCTGCTTAAAAATGTTTGGTGCGTGCAGACCACTTGGTTTATCTTGAAGAGTTGTTCGCGTAGCATTCGACAGATGGTAAGCGCGATCATTAATAGCTAGACTTGGCACATGACATATCGCTGCAGCAAGTTAGGGGTGCAATCATTACACAGGAAATAAAAAAAATCGAATTTGGACGACAAAATTCAGGGCTGCGATCATTACGTGAGTGCGATCATTATGAGAGTAAATACGGTAAATATAGAAGTGACACTGTGAACAAAGCAATACTTATTAGGTATGAAATGCTGATATTCGCCCGTAGAAAGCTTTAAGTAACAAAGCCTGCAAGATAAGAAAAATGCAATGTATGGGCCATCTGTACAAGAACATTAATCAAAGGTCCCTTCATTTTGTAGTCCCTTCTCCTCCTCATGCATAGATGGCAGTCAGGTTAAGTAAACTGGACCAGATTGCCACATAGTGTAAGCAAAGGTGGTCACTTTGTGGGCCAATTATGATACAATAGCACAACATGCATCCCTACAGTTGTTTTAATGTGTTCCGTAATGCTAGCCACCTTGTAGGCCCTACAGTGTCAAAGCATCCATAACTTTAACAGCGTTACCCAGTAGGGATAACCAATAAGTGTCCACAGCAGCACAACTCAGCATATCTATCAGGAGGCTTTCGTTACACTTTTACAATTCTCCTCTTATGGCTTCATCCCAATTTTTGTCAATACAAGCTTGAAGCCTCTGCACAATCTGAATGCACCAGGGCACTATAAAAAATACCACATCTTCCTACCCAATTCCATGTTTAATATAAGACTGGAAAGTTCACTATCATGTGCAGAACAAGCCAAATTGTTCTGGAATCAAGTAATCTTCCACTACCTGTGAAAAAAAAGCATGCAAGAAAGAGTACGTCGAGCACAGGGGTGTTGATGGATATTAAATACCACTGTCGTGCAGTAGACACCACGTCAACAAAACAGGCCAATGTATAAATGACTGGATCTGCAACCATGTCAACTGAATTCTCAGGTCATTTGGTGGTGCAAAGCTCACTTGCATTATTTTGTTTGAAAACTATGCAACTGTGGCAATGTGTTACGAGCATAGGGCTGGCAAGATTTGTGAGCCTTTCCTTACATGTGTGACAGAGAATCTGCGAGTTGGCTCGCCCTCCAGTGGAGCAAGACTGCTTATTTATCATTGTAAAACAAGTGTCATAGTAGCCATGCTTCTTTTCGCAGTTGTGTGAGCAACATACATTGTCGATTTATCTGTTCTTGCCCTTTCACCTCTCACTTTATATTGCTCTGCAAGCAGTAAAATTGGATGGCTGTTAGACTGTTATGTCCTGTCACCTCCTCACCTTTCTTATGAATTGTGCATTAAATAAGGCTTTTTTCTTGGTGAAAGAGTGCTACTTTAAGGCATAAACAAGTTCCATGGCAGTTTGCATTTAAGCATCCTCTGAAAACATGTACATGAGGAACACTGCAAGAAGAACGCTTAAAAAAAAGAACACGAGTGTATTTATCACCAAGGCCAACCCTTGTGTCTTAGCATATTTCTCAAAACTGATACTGAGGTGCAAGGTGTCTATATCATATTACCTTGTCAATGAAGCAAAGCACAGTGGTGCCTGGATGTTGTGGGACCAGCTCGGACGTGGAGATCAGCACTGATCAGCAACACAGTAGTCTGCTTACTCTTTCTGCAGGCCCAGCCACACTTGCATTAAAACAAGTGAGCTTAGTCTCACAAAAGTATAATATAAAAAGTGACACTGTGAACTAAGTAATTCTTATTAGGTATAAATAGGAATGAAATGATATTCGCCCATAGAAAGCTTTGAGTTAACAAAGCATGCGAGATAAGAAAAGTGCAATGTATGAGCCATCTGTGCAAAAACATAAATCGAAGGTCCCTTTTTTCGCTTCTCTCCTCGTTTTCGTGCATAGATGGCAGACAGGTTAAGTAAACTGGACCAGACTGCCACGTAGCGTAAGCAAAGGTGGTCACTTCTTCGGGGAGCAGCCTGTAGGCTGCTTCTTGAAAGAGTATTAGAAAATGCTAATAATGCATATATGCATTATTCACAAGAGGCCTTGTTTCTCTCAGAATGCCACAGCCAATCACATATGTCAAACTGACCATTTTAAAATGCATGAAAAGTACAGCATAGCTTTGAGGGTACCCCAAACTACTGAAATTCACATCAGCCAAGTTCAGCAGACAACACCATAATCAAGCCTCTAGAAGTTGTGCATATTATTGCAAGTTGACAGAATAATGAGGAAGAGAAGGTGAGGGAGATGGTGCCACTATAGCATAGTTCAAACTCTATCCCACATCATGTGCAGAAGGGCAAAGAATGCGCAGCTTTCAGTTATACTCTCACCTGTGACAACTGCACCAGGTTTACTGACATGCGTAACAAGCAGTATGTGATACCACGTTATTGCATCCTGCAACTGATGTGACATCAGAGATCAGCTTCAAGCTTGACGCTAAGCTATACTAGGGACACATAATGAACTGGCTACATTAAAATCTAAAGCAAAAGTGTTGAACATTGTTTGCCAGCCTGTGCACTTCATATTTTACAAAAATTCTAGACAGAAATCCTGTGTTGGAAAGACAGCACGCACTTTCCTAAAGCTTTCTCTCAGCATCCACACTTTTCTATGCATACATTATTAACCATTATTTACCTTGACACAGTGTACACAAGCAGCACACTTAGAAAAGCAGAAACTAACATGTTTTTAGATCAGTGAGTTTTTCTCAGTGCTTTTGTTGCTGCAAACTTAGCCTGCTTCTGGAACGTATCTTAATGAACTTACCTAAAGCAAGTGTCCCTTTGCTAATTTTATTAGGGATTTTTCATTGCTAGCAATTAAGAAAGCAAAGCGCCAGGACTATTTTTACGTGCATTTTCGCAATCCTATGCCACCCCATTTCTCAGCAGCTTTAGAACATCTTCACTAATAAAACTTCGTTCTCATTACTTAATGGAACATTAGTAAAATTGTAGAATAGCAAGAATTTATAAATTGCATGAGAGACTCAGAAAAGTTGACAGGTGCCAAATACACGAACAGACCCTAGAACACATAAATGGCTGTGACCGTTTAGTACGTACCTTGTCAAAGCAGGCAGATCAGATGCTTTGTCGTGCTGTTCAAGCTGCATAGTGCCGCAGCCTATGTGGTGCAGAGATGCCTCCGTCTCAGGAAATTGTGACATCCCTAAACAATAAATGTTCAGTTTATTGTAATCACTGCTGAAACTGCAAACTTGTGATTTGACAACATCGCGTCAAATTGGGGAAAGCTCTCGTACAGCCAGCTACATGAAGCTGCATCCGCTTAGAGAAATTAAATATTTCATTCTTACATCACAGGCGGTTATTCAACGTGTCAAAGGCACGAAAACAAACAACACTAAACACAAGAAATACAGGTTGCCTTGGCGACAACCTATAAGCATCAAAGTTTGCATCCAAGCTAAAATCTTCTCACGAGTCAGATCATTTGGATGCCGTCGCGCGTTAACGTTAGCTGTGAAAACATTTGCGCAACACATCAACGTACTTCTAGAATTGTCTATACGATTTCTTGCTGAGAATTTACGTATAGAAGCAGTGACATTTCCTGCTTGAATTTTTTTGCCCGTTCAGACGAAGCGAAGACCCGGCGCTAGCATACTTCATAACAAAAAGAAAATAAACAATAGATGAAGCACTTAGAACATTAACCTCGGGGTAATTTTCGTGAAACTTTTTGCTAAATGTGCACTCCGATATCGAACGAACATTAGGAAATCACTGTTATTGTTCTTGTAGCTGTACTAATCATCTTCTGCTGCGCATGACAAGGTACAGTGCTCACGGAATGAAACGCGACACGGAGCATTTAGTAAAGCCCTGCAAACGTGCAAAGTACGCGAGAGAACCATGTCATGTCGCAAGGAATTTGGTGACCAAAGGTGACGAGGACTCCGATGTACGTGTACGCACCAAAATTACGTCGATGTGACACGAACTACAGCCGGTGAAAACGAATATATGCGCATTACTAAGCCCTAAATTGACGCGTTTCATTCCGTGAGCACTGTACACTACATGAACCATAAGAATGCGCAAGGCGCCGGACTTACCGTCTGAGGCGAGCGCTCCTTCGTGTCCGTTCACGCCGCATCGACTGCACCAACAGTCCGTCCAGCGTAGTGTTGAATTGCGGTGAACTACAGCACGCGATAGCACAACTATCAACACATTCTTCCGTGCACTGTGACCCGATGCGGGAGCGGCGAGACAAAGAAGCGCGAATTGACCGCACTACGATAATCAACAACGGCGCACCGCAAGAAACATACAGCGAGCTAATAGCGTTGCACAGGCCCCAGGGCTTAGTGATCGTTAATTCACACACAAAAAGGAGCACATGTTCTCTAAGCACCGCGTAAATATGATCAAACGATCAGCATCACATCGGCCGCCTGCCGCAACAACGCCTATAGAGCGATGGCCTATAGTCCTCTTTAAGTACCCCAATTCCTCGGCTATGCGCACCATGCAGCCCGCTGCCGTTCCCGCCACCGCAGCACTGCCATCGACCTCCGCGCCAAGCATCCGAGCGTCGTCTGCTATAACCTGGCACAGTTATGGTTGTTAGTCGCGGCACTCGGCATTTACATGGTGCTCGCTGAATAAAGCAGCCGTTATTTCTTTCTGTTGTTGTTTAAGCTGAAGTATAATATTCTACAGACACCATACCTGAGAGTGCACGTCCGAAGAAAGTGAGATGGAAAAAAAGGTGGGCCTACAAACCAAAGTGCACACGCAATGTTAACGCTTGGTGACCCACACGTCGCGGTAGTTCTGAACTTAGTGTCACACATTACTCCCCCCCTCTTCTTTGGCTTCTGGATTGGATTGGCGCGGCTCGCTACGTGCTTGCGCGCGCTTTTCCGAGCGCAGATTGGTGTGCGCCTGGTTTCTGCACTAGGCTGTTATGCGATCGCTTTTTCGAGCGCAGATTGCGGAAGTGCAGCGCCGCGGGCCTACCGTGTATGGAAGCGCACAGCAATGCCGGGAAACATTCATACAAAAGCAAAGGGTCAGAAAAGTGCGCTTTATTTTCCATTACTATGTCACACTGGGTAGCGCCGTGCGATCGCTTCTAATAAACGCAGAAACGAGTCCTTGCAGCGCATGTGCCCATTAATCGATGCCCACCATAGCCATATCAGGTGCGACTCGAGAGGAGAGTCACCCTGTAGCCGGCGGAGTCGAGGTAGCGCTTCACCTTCTGCCAGTAGCTTTCGATTTTCTGGGTGTGAGCGCCCGTGATTGGGTCTACAAAGTTCATGCTGTGGTTAACAGCCTCCCATTGCAAATTCAGTCTTGCTCCGTTAGCCCCCACCAAGTTCGGGATGAAGTTGTATGGGGCCCATTCATCACTGTGCATGGTGGTTCCCGGTTCAACGTTGGCTGCAATAATGGGGCCTAGCGTCGCCGCGTCTCGTCGGTCGACCTTGAATAGTCGGAGCTCCCCGGTGGTCACGCAGATCATGCCGAATACCCATGGTCCACGATCTGCAATGCCGCCGTAATTTTGGCGGCTCGGCGGAACGTTGTCGCCCGTCATCAGGCGGCCTCGATTGTATTTTCGCTTGCCGCGAAGGAGGCATTCATCAATTTGCACAATCCTCCCGGGGCCACCGAGTGGGGGTCGCGCCAGCAGCTCGTCCCGCACGACCTCACGAGCGTAGTTCCTCCAGTCGGCGATGACATGGTCCGACAGATGAAGCAAGTCGCCGGTCATCTCCTTCATGAGCCACGTGCCTATGTTTTTGCTCACGCAGTACGTGAGTCAAATCACTTGCCGCCTGCAGTAAGCGACGCTCACTTCGCCTTTTGAAAGCCCAGTGCAAAAAGCAGGCGATCGTGCAAAAGCCTAGTGCAAAAACCAGGCTCACATCAATCTGCGGTCGAAAAAGCGATCGCATAACAGCCTAGTGCAGAAACCAGGCGCACACCAATCTGCGCTCGGAAAAGCGCGCGCAAGCACGTAGCGAGCCGCGCCAATCCAATCCAGAAGCCAAAAAAGAGGGGGGAAGTAATGTGTGACACTAAGTTCAGAACTACCCACGTCGCCGGTACTGGCGTCTCCATGAGCGCAAAACTTGGACCGGACGCAAAAGACCTCGACCGCCAGCCACGTGCCCGAGGACAGTTACAAGGCACACGCAATGAGAAAATAAAATCGGCTACAGCACAAGAAGCGCAAACACCCGCAAGTAACGTGCACATGTCAGCAGAGCAGCGCCGCTCACTTGGTGCAGAGCTCGACCGCAGCGCCCTCACAGTCCCCGGAACAAGTCGCGCCCTGCTCGAAAGGAAGACTCGCGCAACTACAGCGCAACTGAGAAACTACTTCGGTCCGAAATGAAGGGAAATGACGTCGTTTGTTTACTTCGCCGTCTGTGGTTCCGGTAACTGTGATCGCATGAGTAGCGTGGGTAGTAGAGGCGTATTATTTCCATGTTTTTGCGTGTTTTAGGCGGCCTTTTTCAACAACTTTGCTGACATTGCTTTCAACAGTGAGGACAGCCTGTGGAGCAGCCCTATCAACCGGACAGGGCCGTAAAATCTGTTTGAAGTTCGCAGCACATCGTCGTTTGGTTTGTGAATGTTAGAAGGTGTTCGTTTCTCAGCGGCGTAATCGACGACGGATTTGGCGTCGAGTGGTGTGCGCTTTGTTCCGGCTTGTGCGCCGTTCTACGGATGTGTACTGTTAATGAGTGGTGCTGTTTGTGCATCGGGAAATGGTGCCACGCCGGTGGGATTTGCTTTTTTGCAAAAACATCCGTGCCGTCTTTGTCGAGTGCTTCCGGAAACTGCTCGCATTTTGTGCGTGCGTGTGTGTGTGTGTATGTGTGTATGTGTGCGCGCGCGCGCGCGCTTCTGATATGCGTGGAACGCGTAGGAACGTCCGTACAGTCTTTCGCGAGTGCTTTCGGAAACTGCTCGCATTCTGTCTGTGTGCGCACGCGTGTGACATTCGTCGTTATTGCGATTTGCAAAGGTGTTTTTCATTTGGTGACTGCGTCTGCGAATGCCAGGATGTGATACACGTTCGTCATTTAGAGACGCTGCTTCAATGTAGGGTCACTTACATTTTGGTTGCTTGGAGGTCAGCTTTCAACGCATGGCAAGGCATTGCAGTGCGCTTAACCATCATTGGCACACGAACTGCTTTGTTATTTCTCCTTTAATTTCAAATTCAGTTTTGTGTAGTATGTAGGGAGATAATGGTCACCAAGATGCGACGCTCATCTCGTTTTTTGCCACTGCTGTGCACATATGAGGATTTTTTACTAGGTCAAGCCCTCTCAGCAAGTTGTGAAACACTTAGTGCAAATAATTTTTCACAGCAGTAACTGTGATCATTACCACAATTGATCACATGACATTTTTAGGGATTGTTATTTAATTACAATATTTTTAATTTATTTGTGACAAAGTGCGATGGATTTTGACTGCTATTTTGGCTATCTGTTCACCAACCTATTTATACTGTCTTGTGGTTCTGCTCTTTGTTTTTATATGTGGGCATGCATGGCCAATCGCACGCTTGCCTTCTACAATTGGACATAAACAGGCACTAACATGCTCTTAGCAGATTTGTATTTGACAGTATTGTGATTGACGCACTTGGCTATTTGAAAAATATGCAGGTTCAAGTTCGCCCTTATACTACCTCTGACTGATATATCTGATGCAAGCAATATTATTAGGATGTGACAAAGTGCATACATAATTTATCACTGATCAAACTGCTTGCAATAAATTTTGCCAACTCGTCCTTGTTTGAAGCATCTCCAAAGTGCTATAATCACATTGCCAGATTATTTTATTGCGTGCACAAACAAACATGTAACATTTTATTATGAAACTTTTATGGTACCTGACTCCTATATTGCAATAAAATCTTAGGCAGATCTACTCTCTGTACTAGGGATTCAAACTCTGCTGATAGCTTTTGACAATATCATTGTGCTATCCAGTGCTTACTGGCTGGTCGAGGAATGCGTCATGCAAAGGCAGTAGTATCGCCATAAGTGTTCATCCGAGAATATGTCCCCAAGTGAAAATCATTGCATCAAAAGTACCGACACCAGCTTTGATGGGGATGAAATTCCAGAAGTTGAGCTCTGAACGTCTTATTTGCTCTGTAGTTTATGCTGGTATATATGTGTCATAATGATTCAATGTGATCATACAGCACATTGATCACACTCTTGCATTTACTACGAACAGCTCATAAATCTGACTGTCATTAATGAGCTTTTGTATGCACTACGACTTAAGTGCACACACTTTTTATACAATTCAGTCATCTTCAAAGATCAAGTTGCTCATACGACTACAGTGCGTACACATCACATGCCACCTCACACACGTCATACATAATCTCGTCAGGTCTACACAACTCATCGCACACATGTCACTCAAGCTCTATGCATTCATATCGCACATCGCATAAATCTCGTGCACTTCGTAAATGTCTGCGTAGCACATCACACAGATCTCGCCCGTTTTCTCTGCGAGTTCGTTCAATATGCATTTCATATCGTTCTTTTCTCGTCAAATCTGTGCGACATGCATCCATCTCGTTCTATTTCTCGTCAAATCTGTGCGACATGCATACATCTCGTTCTATTTCTCACACAAATTTTTCAATAGGGCATCATGCATTATGCTGGCTTTCGACCCTGAAGACCTTGTCTGGACGACTTGGTCGGTGGATTCTTCGTTTGCAAGAATACGACTTTACCATTACCTACAAGTGCGGGAAAAAACACCAAGATGCAGACGCGCTTTCTCGCTGTCCGCTTCCTACGACACCATGCAATGGAGCTCCAACTACCATCCGTGACAAGCTTTCGCTCAATCCCTCCTCAGATGCTTTCTTGTTGGCCACTGTCGACGAGATGCCTCCACACGACAACAAATCCTTCCAGTTTCGTCAACTTGCCGACTCTTACCGTCGGCGCATCATTGACCACCTTCAAGGAGCTTCGCGCCCGCCTAACGCCCGCCTTCGTCGGCAGCTGACGCAATTTAAGATTGACAACCGCGTCCTATACCGTCATGTCTATCACCCTGACGGTCAACGCTGGGTTCCTGTTCTGCCACACTCTCTACGTGCTCATGTCCTGCGGGCTTTTCACGACGACATTTCTGCTGGTCACCTTGGTTTCCAGAAAACCTATGACCGCATCAAAGGGCGCTTCTACTGGCCTGGATTGTCCGCCAGTGTAGCGAGGTATGTCGCTTCCTGCGCTCTATGTCAGCGTCGAAAGCTCCCTACATCAGCTCCAAGCGGACAACTGCAACCGGTTCCATGTCCGTCGCAACCATTTGAGGTCGTTGGAGTTGACCTATATGGCCCTCTTCCTGTGACTCTCACCGGTAAACGATGGATTGTGACACCCGTTGATCACTTGACACGCTACGCCGAAACAATTTGTGTGAGTTCTGCCTCAGCCTCTGAAGTTGCTGCATTCGTACTTCAATCCTTAATACTGTGTCACGGTGCTCCTCGCGTCCTCTTGAGCGACCGTGGAAAAGCATTCCTCTCGCAACTACTAGACGAAGTACTCAGAGCCTCCGGAACCACCCACAAGACTACCTCCAGTTACCATCCGCAAAGCAACGGCCTCACAGAGCGATTTCATCGCACGCTGTCAGACATGTTAGCCATGTACATTGACCCGGATCACAGAAACTGGGACGCAATTTTACCATTCGTGACCTTTGCATATAATACCGCCGTTCAACGCACGACCGGTTACTCGCCATTCTACCTTGTCTATGGTCGTTCGCCCTCTTCCTGTCTTGACGTCTCTTTCTTCGCGCCAACTGTCCATCAATGTCCTTCCTCCTGCGAAGAATATGTGTCCCGCATTCTGCGTTGTCGCCAGCTCGCCCGCATCAACACCGAAGCACGGCAACAGGACCGCAAGCAGCATTACGACGCCTCTCATCGCGTCGTGTGCTTCCGCCCTGGCGAGGAAGTGCTACTCCGGACACCAGTTCGTACTCCTGGCTTGTGTGACAAGTTTCAGCTTCGGTTCATCGGCCCCTACAAAGTCATGGAGCAGACTTCTCCAGTGAACTATCGCGTGGAACCAGTTATTGTTCCAAATGACCGCCGCTGCCGCGCCGCTGAGATTGTCCACGTTTCCCGTATGAAACCTTTCACGAGACGTTCACCACCCCTTTGAGTTGCGGCCAGGATGGCCGCTCTCGCGCGAGGGGACATTAGTGTAGCGAGATATAAGCTATTCTTTGTCATCTGTACATGATCATCATCATGTGGGGCTCATATGGGGTTCTTCTTCATCATCGCTTGTGGGGCTGGCTCTCGAGTGTGCTCCTTGCTGTGGGCGTGGTCGGTTCGCCTAACCTTTTGACGCGGAATAAAAGCCGTGATTACTGCTGCGTCACAGTATTCCCTTACGACTTCCAGTGCCTCACTGCCTACTGTAAATTGCTGTTCTTTTCCGAGACTGTTAAAGATTACTTTAGTTTTCTGCAGATTAATTTTAGACCCACTCGTCTGCTTTGCCTCTCCAGGTCAGTGAACATGCAATGCAGTTGGTCCCCTGAGTTACTAAGCAAGGCAATATCATCAGCGAATCGCAAGTTACTAAGGTATTCTCCGTTAACTTTTATCCCCATTTCTTCCCAATCCAGGTCTCTGAATACCTCCTGTAAACACGCTGTGAATAGCATGGGAGAGATCGTATCTCCCTGTCTGACGCTTTTCTTTATTGGGATTTTGTTGCCTTTTTATGGAGGACTACGGTGGCTGTGGAGCCGCTATAGATATCTTTCAGTATTTTTACATACGGCTCGTCTACACCCTGATTCCGTAATGCCTCCATGACTGCTGAGGTTTCGACACAATCAAATGCTTTCTCGTAATCAATGAAAGCTATATATAAGGGTTGGTTATATTCCGCACATTTCTCTATCACCTGATTGATAGTGTGAATATGATCTATTTTGAATAGCCTTTACGGAATCCTGCCTGGTCCTTTGCTTGACAGAAGTCTAAGGTGTTCCTGATTCTATTTGCGATTACCTTAGTAAATAGCTTGTAGGCAACGGACAGTAAACTGATTGGTGTATAATTTTTCAAGTCTGTGGCGTCCCCTTTCTTATGGATTAGGATTATGTTAGCGTTTTCCCAAGATTCTGGTACGCTCGACGTTATGAGGCATTGCGTATACAGGGTGGCCAGTTTCTCTAGGACAATCTGCCCACCATCCTTCAACAAATCTGCTGTTACCTGATCCTCCCCAGCTGCCTTCCCCCTTTGCATATCTCCCAAGTCTTTCTTTACTTCTTCCGGCGTTACCTGTGGCATTTCGAATTCCTCTAGGCTATTCTCTCTTCCATTATCGTCGTGGTGCCACTGGTGCTGTATAAAACTCTACAGAACTCCTCAGCCAATTGTACTATCTCATCCATATTAGTTATGATATTGCCGGCTTTGTCTCTTAACGCATACATGGGCTCGGTAGACTCGGCGACTGCGCATCTGCACAGCTCGCTAAACCTTTTGCTTTTGCAGTGCAGATCGTCACCTTCGCTACTGTGCATTTCCTGCTGCCTACGATAACCGCTCCTGCTACATCAGCTTCGTCGAGGTGCGTGGTCGACTGCCAAGGAAACGAGACAGCCAACATCCAGGTTTTCCGTACCAGCGATGCTTCATACCCGGACATCCAGCAGAAGAAGTGGTGGCTGGTGGTCCTCAGTCGAGGGTGGCAATCCCCATCGTCAGCAACAGCAACGCAGTCACCAGATATAAACTGTGGGCGGCCGTCAACACAGCTTTGTGGGCTCGGCGACTGCGCATCTGCACAGCTCGCTAAACCTTTTGCTTTTGCAATGCAGGTTAGTCAACCATACGCTCTCTTTGCTAAAAAATCTAGGAATTATTTCTTGATGCAGTTGCCGAGCCCGCACTGCTGTGCCGCCATTGCTGTCGAATGTGCTCATATTATTCATGCCTTGCTGATTTTGGCCGGTGATGTGGAAACAAACCCGGGTCCTAACATTCCTGAAAACCTACTAACCGAATTGCGAAAACTAACCGCCGGTCAGAACCAGCTGATCACTGAAATCCATGGTCTTAAGTCACAACTTACTTCTACCGATAAAGCAATTACTGATCTAAGCAAACGAATGAATGATCTTGAGAGTCACTACCAGACGCTTTTGCCCATTCGCGACGAAGTGGATGCAATGCGCACCACGACTGAACAGGCTATTTTTCGCATTTCCGAGCTCGAAGCACGTATCGACGATACTGAAAATCGCTCATGGCGGGACAACCTAATTTTTTACGGCACTCCTGACCCTTCCAGCTCGGAAACCACTGCCGACTCCGAAAGGTTGATTGTGGAACTTTGCCGCGATAGGTTGCAACTAACCATCGACCCAAAAGAAATAGAACGTGCACATCGCATCGGTCGTCACTCCGCCAATCACTCTCGCCCCCTGATAGCAAAATTTACTTTCCATAAAACCAAAGTTATTTATTTATTATTTATTTATTTCAAAATACTGCAGGCCAATGTGGTGGCCCAAGCAGGTGTGGGTTACATCCAACATGAATGTGCAAAGCAACAGACAACAACAACAAAAAAAACAAGCAAGAAAGAAGAAAAGCAAAAAGAAAAAAAAGATAAATAAAGCTTAAGAGAGAAGGTAACACTCCAACTCAGCGAGAAAATTATCGGAACCAAAAATATCAGAAGGCAAAGAATTCCATTCTTCCACAGTTCTTGGAAAATAACTGAATTTGAAAGCCTTCGTTCGGGCAAAGATTGGGGTTAGAGCAAATTCATGGCCATGGCGTGTGCGTCGTGTTGTTAAGGGTTTAATACAGTCAGGTAGATCTATTTTTATGTTACCAAACATACAACGACATACAACGACAGTTAACATCCTTTCGAGTGGCCGAAAGCTTAAGGGCACTGACTACAGTATTAGCGAGGACTTTTCGCGATCAGTACGAAATTCCCGAAAACATGTCGTTGCTTTCGCAAAAGGTAAAGGCGTCCCGTTTTTACTCCGCTTTAAGACTTTGTTCATCGGTTCAAGAAGATACACATTTGATGCCGCCTCGAGTAGTGTCAAAGAGTTGTCATAGCAGCTACATCAGCCCAAACAGAAAAATAACACAACACCGACTTGCTCCAGAGATAGCGCTTCGCTTTCTATAATATACATGAACGTGCGCAGTTTCCTCCCAAAGCGTGAATTGGTGTCGAACATAGCTTCATCTACCGGTAGGAACATACTATTACTAACTGAGACATGGCTGAGCAGCACCATTGCTGATAGCGAAGTTCTAGCCGACTTGCCCGGTTTCTGCCTCTATCGGAACGACCGCGCAGGAACCCGTGGTGGTGGTGTGCTAGTCGCTGTTCGTGAGCAGTTGCCATGCTCGCTAATTAACGTCACATCAGATCTCGAGATGTTATGGGTCATAATGCATACCTATCCAAAAAAAGTGCTGCTTGGTATCTGCTACACACCGCCCAGTGCTACTTCTGACTTCTGCCATCAACTTAACAACGTCATAAGCGAACTGGTAACCACCCACCGAAACGCGCAAATCCTGCTCTTCGGTGACTTTAACTTCCCACAAATAGACTGGCGTACCATACACTCATTCTCGGTATCCGGACACACAAAGGCCAAAAATTTTGTCGATTTCTGCCTCAGCTTTAATCTTTCCCAGCTAGTAACTGAACCAACCCGGATTTCGCAGCAAACTGCTAACGTCCTCGATCTCATACTAACCGACCACCCTGACAGCCTTTCATCCATTTCTTATTTACCGGAGATCAGTGATCGCAAAATCATCCATGCCACTTTTTCGTTCTATTTGTTGACACGGGATACCTTTAAGAAAACAATATGTCTATACGACAAAGGAAATTACGGAGCTATAACTGAAGCTATGAATACATTCTTTCCTATATACGAATCAACTTTTCAAGACCATTCCGTTAACAGCAATTGGACGCGCTTCAAAAACAAAGTGATCTTGCACATAAATTCATTCCTAAAGTCACCGTTCGTTCTTGTCAGCAAAAACCATGGTTCACAAAGGCCTTAAAACGCCTAGAAAACAAAAAGGAGCGTCTGTATCGTGTCGCCAAACAGAGAGGACGCCCGTGCGCATGGGATAAATATTATGAAGCCGAACAGAGCTACGTCGACGCACTGCGTCAGGCTAAACACTCATTTTATCACAATGATCTACCAAAGCTATTAATCAATAACCCGAGGCAATTTTGGAGAGTTATAAACGATAGCGAAACGCGCACTATTAATATAACTAACGAATCGAACGAAATTATTAATGATTCCGATTGCGCCGAAGTGTTCAATTCGGCCTTTGCTTCCGTGTTCACTAACGAATCTAATGCGCCTCCCATTTCATCATCGCTTAGTACGAACTCATCAATGCCAGCCATTGCTTTCAATGCAGACGGTATTTGTGCGATCATTGACAAAATCAAGCGTTCATCATCTTCCAGCATAGACGAGATTAACCCAAAAATTTTAAAAAACACGAAGCCTATTTCTGCAGCCTATTTGTCCTTGATATTTGCCCAGTCTCTTTCTTCAGGTTTCATTCCAGATGACTGGAAAATTGGTAAGGTCGTTCCAGTTCACAAATCGGGTAACAGAAACTCGCCTCTTAACTACCGCCCCATCTCCCTAACAAGCGTCCCCTGCAAAATCATGGAACATGTCATCTACTCTCTTATCATGAATTTTCTTGACTTGAATCACTTTTTCCATCCCGGCCAGCACGGAGTCCGCAAAGGTTTCTCCTGTGAAACACAGCTGGCCATTTTCCTGCACGATGTTCACACTAACCTTGACAGTAACATACAGAAGGACTTCTTCTTGGGCAAGTTGGTGCTTAGATTTCCTAGGTATACTTTGTGGCGCAAAATACATTTCTGGAAAAGGGGCAGAAGAAAGGGAGACAGTGAAGCGCCAATGCCACAAAGTATACCTAGTAACGTACAGACTGACGCAATTTTCCTGGATTTCTCTAAGGCCTTCGATAAAGTTCCTCATCAACGTCTAATATTGAAACTTAATTTGCATCCTGATGTTTTGAATTGGATCATTGAATTTCTTAGCAACCGCTCCCATTCTGTCATTATAAATAATCACCTAACTAACCCTGTGCCAGTAACATCAGGCGTCCCTCAAGGATCGGTTCAACACAGCTGGCCATTTTCCTGCACGATGTTCACACTAACCTTGACAGTAACATACAGAAGGACTTCTTCTTGGGCAAGCTGGTGCTTAGATTTCCTAGGTATACTTTGTGGCGCAAAATACATTTCTGGAAAAGGGACAGAAGAAAGGGAGACAGTGAAGCGCCAATGCCACAAAGTATACCTAGTAACGTACAGACTGACGCAATTTTCCTGGATTTCTCTAAGGCCTTCGATAAAGTTCCTCATCAACGTCTAATATTGAGACTTAATTTGCATCCTGATGTTTTGAATTGGATCATTGAATTTCTTAGCAACCGCTCCCATTCTGTCATTATAAATAATCACCTACCTAACCCTGTGCCAGTAACATCAGGCGTCCCTCAAGGATCGGTTCTTGGCCCCCTATTATTTTTAATATATAATAATGACTTACCTTCACATGTGTCCTGTAATATCCGAATGTTCGCCGATGATTGTGTCATTTATCGAACTGTACGTAACACCAGCAATCAAACAGCCCTGCAGAAAAACCTCACCAACATACTAACGTGGTGTGACGATTGGTTAATGAAACTTAATGTACAAAAATGTAAAGTTATGTCTTTCACTCGTAGCAGTAATCCCCTCGTATTTCCCTACCAAATTAGAAGCATGCCTCTCGAACTAGCAGAGTCCTATAAATATCTAAGTGTCACTGTATGCAATGATCTATCCTGGCATAAACATATTTCTCATATCATATTGACACAAGATGATTTCGAATTACGCGCGCCAGCCGCCTCCTGCGTTCGTGCAGTTGTTTACTGCTGCCTGCGAAAGATAGCGGCAGTGAAGCGGGCAACACGGGCTCGCAAGGCACGCGCAATCGGAGCAGCGTGTCATGAGCGCGGGACACGAGCGAAGAAGAAGAGGTGCGGGTCTCTTGCGAAAAGACTGCGGACGCTCCTGTGAAGCTCTTGTTTAGCTGTGTGTCGGGCACAAGTTCGCCCAAGGTAAAGCGATTAAAGTACCATCACTCAATTGTGCGTTACAAATCTGGTGGAGGTGCTGGGTATGATTTCAAGCCCTTCTCAAGTCAGGGAAAGGAACCTGGACTCACGGCAACTTGGACCCATCGAATTGACTCCTGTTCACCAACGCAGCAGTCGTCGCCTACGTGGTGAGCCCCCTGAGTTCTCCCCTTTGCCGGATTCTATCGGTGCGTCAGCATCTGCTAGCGGAAACGCTATCGAGATGACCACTCAAACCACGCCAACTCATATCGTAGTCAACTCGCCAATGACGCCAGAGCCTTTCCACGGCGACACATTTGAAGACGCAGAGGACTGGCTGGAACGCTTTGAGCGCGTGGCTGAGTTCAATGGATGGAGCGGAGAGCGCAAGCTACGAAACGTTTACTTCGCATTGGAGGACAGCGCACGAACATGGTTCGAAAACCACGAAGCGACATTTGTGTCGTGGGATGCTTTTCGACGGGAGTTGCTGGCAACCTATCCGAGTACCGACCGCAGGGAGAGGGCCGAAGCTGCCCTGCAAGCTAGAAACCAGCGTAACAACGAAAGCGTGGCCATGTATGTAGAAGACATGTCCCGCTTATTCCGCCGAGCGGATCCGAACATGAGCGAGGACAAGAAACTACGCCATCTAATGCGGGGCGTAAAACAGGAACTGTTCGCAGGGTTGGTTCGGAGCCCGCCGCGCACCGTCGCTGAGTTTCGTTCAGAGGCGACGACTATGGAAAGCACGTTGCAACAGCGATCAAGGATGTACAACCGGGAGATGAACATCACCTCTGTGGGCGCATTTCCGGCCGTCTTCGGAAACAGCGTGGAGGTCATGCGAGAGCTCGTGCGATCCGTAGTGCGAGAAGAGCTTCAGAGGCTACGGCTTGACCAGAACGTTCCAACGCCCTCTTCGCTGGCAGACCTCGTTCGGGAAGAAGTAAGACAGGTGGTCCGGGAACCACAGCTTAGTGCGCAGCCCCAAGCGCCACTCCTGCGCCAGCCGACCCTCTCATATGCCGATGTGCTGAGGCAAACTCCCGGACGTGCTGACGTCGCAGCCGCTTCCGCTATGAATAGCTCGATGCCTCGTACTACGCTGCCGCCACCCGAGAGAAGATTCAGGAAGGCCGATGTATGGCGCACTCCTGACCGAATACCCCTCTGCTACCATTGCGGTGAGGCTGGCCACCTGTACAGAATGTGCCACTATCGTCAGGCAGGGCTTCGCGGTTTTCCGGTGAACGCACCTTGCCCTCGAAATGGTGAGCGTCCCTTCGAAATCGAAGAGTACCTGTCCACTCGTCAAAGCTCCCCATACGCCTACCAGCAACACCAACCTCGGTCAACAGCGCCCTTGAGGCATCGGTCACCGAGCCCCCACCCGTCTTCAAGCTCTCCAAGACGCCGTTCACAGAGCCCGCGTCGGGAAAACTAGAGTCAGCGACCTCGGGAGGTAAGGTCGCTGCCGATGCGAAAAGAGAAGAACCTCCATCGATTACTCCGAGCGACGACGAGGGACTCAGAAACCAGTGCCGTAAGAGTGACGTTGCTTCCGATTTACGTGTGTTTGTTGACGGTTACGAAGTAGACGCATTGGTGGATACAGGTGCAGATTACTCGGTAGTAAGTAGTGAGCTCGCCAGGAAACTGAAGAAAGTGCTGACTCCTTGGAAAGGGCCACAAGTTCGCACAGCAGGAGGACACCTCATCGACCCGACGGGCAAGTGTACGGCTAGAATAGGAATTCGAGGCTTCACGTACGTCGCCAGCTTAATCGTACTTTCCGAGTGCTCAAGAGACTTGATTATTGGCATGGACTTCTTGCAGGATAATGGCGCTATAACCAACTTGCGGGAATCATGTGTTTCCTTCTCAACCAAGCACGCTGTCGCAGCATTCAACACTGAAGAAAAATTCGACGCCCTTTACATTGCCGATGACGACGTGATGCTTCCTCCGAGATCCAGCGTAGCCGTCACAGTCAGAAGTGACGCGTTCAGCGACTACGAAGGAATTGCAGACAGCAACACCAGTCTCCTACTCGAAAAGGGGATCTGCATGGCAAGAGGCCTTGTTCAGCTGCGTGGCGGATGTGCCAACGTTTTCCTCACTAATTTTGGGAATGATGTGCAACATGTCGCGAAGGGAACCGTTGTTGCCACCCTTAATAACTTCGTCCAAGTTACAGATCTCAGCATTCCGGAGTCTTCACCATCGAATTTTCAAGATGTGGATTCTGTCCTTGCAGCCATCGACATCGAACCAGGCCTATCGCCCAGACAGAAGGAGCAAATAGAGACCCTCGTAAGAGAATTTGCCGAATGTTTTTCAGTGTCATCCAAAGTCCGGCGGACATCTATTGCCAAACATCGGATAATCGTTGACGAATCAGTGAGGCCTATTTGCCAGCATCCCTACCGAGTGTCACCAAAAGAGAGGGAAGCCATCGGAAGTCAAGTTAGGGAAATACTTGAAGACGACGTAATTCAGCCGTCGGCAAGTCCGTGGGCGTCGCCTGTGGTGCTTGTAAAGAAAAAGGATCAAACCTTGCGCTTCTGCATTGATTACCGAAAGCTGAACGCCGTCACAAAGCGGGATGTGTACCCACTTCCAAGAATCGATGACACTCTAGATAGACTACAAGATGCCAAATTCTTTTCCTCCCTGGACCTCAAAAGCGGCTACTGGCAGATAGAAGTGGACGAACGAGATCGTGAAAAGACGGCGTTTGTGACGCCAGACGGTCTGTACGAGTTCAAAGTGCTCCCATTCGGCCTTTGTTCCGCACCTGCCACATTTCAGCGGATGATGGACACTGTGCTCACCGGTCTGAAATGGCAAACCTGTCTCGTTTATCTTGACGATGTCGTGGTTTTTTCTACCACCTTCGAGCAGCATGCAGAACGTCTGCGGGCTGTGATGGAGGCGATTAGGTCAGCAGGTCTGACGATAAAACCGCAGAAATGTCATTTTGGCTTTCGCGAGCTTCTTTTCCTCGGCCATGTCGTCAGTTCAAAAGGCATTCGCCCGGACCCTGAGAAGACTGCGGCAGTGGAGAAATTTCCGAAACCAACCGACAAAAAGGCTGTTAGGCGATTCTTAGGACTTTGCGCCTACTACAGACGCTTTGTGAAAAATTTTTCAAGGATCGCCGAACCACTAACGCGGCTAACAAAGGAAGACGCGCCTTTCGTCTGGTTGAATGAGCAGGAGAATGCTTTCAATGAGCTCCGAAAGCGTCTTCAGAACCACCCAGTTCTCGCTCATTTCGACGAGGAAGCCGACACTGATATTCACACAGACGCAAGCAATTTAGGTCTCGGTGCCGTCCTCATTCAGTGGCAAAACGGAGAGGAACGAGTCATTGCGTATGCCAGTCGAACACTTTCGAAGGCTGAGGTGAACTACTCAGCGACAGAAAAAGAATGCCTCGCGGTGATATGGGCCATCAGCAAGTTTAGACCATACTTATATGGCCGACCATTCCGAGCTATCAGCGACCATCATTCGTTGTGCTGGCTGGCAAATCTCAAAGACCCATCTGGACGGTTGGCAAGGTGGAGTCTACGGCTGCAGGAATACGATATAACGGTCGTATACAAGTCCGGTCACAAGCACAGTGATGCAGATTGCTTGTCCCGTGCCCCGATTGAATACACGGAATCTACGCTTAGGGAAAATGAACAGGATTGCCCTTTCCTAGGAGCTGTAACATCATCACAAATGGCTCAGCATCAGCGATCCGACGCGGAGTTACGCCTGCTCATTGATTACCTAGAAGGACATCCTGTCGACATTCCACGAGCTTTTGTCCGCAGCTTGTCGTCGTTCGTCCTGAGAAATAATGTCCTGTACAAACGAAATTTCGAACATAGTGCAGAGACATTTCTGCTCGTCGTACCTTCAAAGTTACGACTCGAGATATTGGAAGCATGCCACGACGAGCCAGCAGCAGGACATTTAGGAGTGAGCAGAACATTCGCACGCATTCGCATGAAGTATTACTGGCCAAAGTTATTGAATTCTGTGCAGCACTACGTAAGAACCTGCCGGGACTGTCAAAGACGTAAAATACCACCATTCAAGCCAGCAGGTCTCCTACAACCGATACAGCCACCGGAAACTCCATTCGCACAAGTGGGAATGGACTTACTTGGCCCCTTTCCCACATCGTCATCAGGAAAGCGTTGGATCGTAGTTGCAACTGACTACCTAACTCGATATGCCGAGACAGGGTCTCTTGTCAAGGGAACGGCCAGTGAAGTAGCTGATTTTTTTGTCACTAACATAGTACTACGGCACGGCGCCCCTAAAGTCCTCATCACGGACCGAGGAACCATATTTACTGCCCGCTTGACAGAGTCCATTATGAAATTGACGCACACCAGTCACCGCAAAACCACGCCATATCATCCGCAGACAAATGGACTGACTGAGCGACTCAACAGAACGCTGACTGATATGCTGTCAATATACGTGGACATGGAGCACCGAACATGGGACAGGATACTACCGTACGCAACGTTCGCGTACAATACCGCTGTGCAAGAGACGACTCAAATGACACCTTTCCAACTCGTTTTTGGCCGGACCGTCACCACAACCTTAGATGCAATGCTACCAGTAGATGAGACCTCCGAAAATGACAATGACGTCAGCGACTTCACACAAAGAGCTGAAGAAGCACGGCAGCTGGCGCGACACCGCATCCAGCAGCAACAGCAAACCGACGCGGACCGATACAACGTGCGACGAAGAGACGTCCAGTATGCACCTGGAGACAAAGTATGGGTGTGGACTCCCGTACGGATGCGCGGCCTATCCGAGAAGCTTCTTCGTCGTTACTTCGGCCCGTATAGGATAATTCGCCGAATTAGTCCGTTGAACTACGAAGTTGCTCCAGAAGGTCAAGTAACCTCATCACGACAGCGGCATCGCACAGAAATCGTCCACGTCGTCAGAATGAAACCGTACTACGACAGGCAATAACTGCTTCCGCCTACAAGCGTTGCGAAATCATGACAGCCTAGAAATCACCGCCCTCTGTATGAGCATCGGGACGATGCACTCTTGGAAGGGGGACAATGACACAAGATGATTTCGAATTACGCGCGCCAGCCGCCTCCTGCGTTCGTGCAGTTGTTTACTGCTGCCTGCGAAAGATAGCGGCAGTGAAGCGGGCAACACGGGCTCGCAAGGCACGCGCAATCGGAGCAGCGTGTCATGAGCGCGGGACACGAGCGAAGAAGAAGAGGTGCGGGTCTCTTGCGAAAAGACTGCGGACGCTCCTGTGAAGCTCTTGTTTAGCTGTGTGTCGGGCACAAGTTCGCCCAAGGTAAAGCGATTAAAGTACCATCACTCAATTGTGCGTTACAATATCATCTGCTAATAAAACACTAGGTTTTTTAAAACGTAATCTCCGCCAGGCACCTCAAAACGTAAAACTGCTTGCCTACAAGTCCCTTGTTCGGGCAAAACTTGAATATGCATCTGCCATCTGGAGCCCGCACCAAACATATCTTATCACCTCACTTGAATCTGTTCAGAACCGCGCTACTAGGTTCATTCACTCACAATATTCATATGACGTCAGTATTTCCGCACTTAAAACACAATCCGGACTAACATTACTATATAATCGCCGACGCATTGCTAGTCTTGAGCTCTATCACAAGTTCTTTTTCAGTACCCTTCATCATGCGCCATACATCGTTCCTGCAGCACGCATCTCTCACCGCACCAGTCATCCGCAGCAAGTCGCACGGCCACGTGCCGGAAACCACTAATTTTTCCGCCTCGCTCATTCCTCGAGTAGCTAAAGACTGGAACGGCCTTCCTGCTGACATTGTTAGCATCACTTGCCTGTCTTAATTCCTACAGCGTGTGATTGATAACTTTGAATATACCTTATGAAGTGTACCAAATGTGGAACTTATGTTAAACCCACCCCTTATGTAATACCCCCTCCGGGGGTCTTTAAGGACAATAAACTGAACTGAACTGAACATCTGATTCTTGCCAATTCCTAGTTTCTTCTTCGCTGTTTTTAGGCTTCTTCCGTTCCTGAGAGCATGTTCAATTCTATCCATATTATACTTCCTTATGTCAGCTGTCTAACGCTTGTTAATTAACTTCGAAAGTTCTGCCAGTTCTATTCTAGCTGCAGGTTTAGAGGCTTTCATACAATGGCGTTTCTTGATCAGATCTTTCGTCTTCTGCGATAGTTTACTGGTATTCTGCCTAACGCAGTTACCACCGACTTCCATTGCACACTCCTTAATGATGCCCACAAGACACTAAGGTCCTCTTCCTGAGTAAAAGCCGAATACCAGTTCTGTAGCTTGATCTGGAATTCCTCTATTTTTCCTCTTACCGCTAACTCATTGATCGGCTTCTTATGTGCCAGTTTCTTCCGTTCCCTTTGCAGGTCTAGGCTAATTCTAGTTCTTGCCATCCTGTGGTCACTGCAGCGCACCTTGCCGAGCACGTTCACATCTTGTATGATGCCAGGGTTAGCCCAGAGTATGGGGTCTATTTCATTTCTAGTCTCGCCGTTCGAGCTCCTCCACGTCCACTTTCGGCTATCCCGCTTGCGAAAGAAGGTATTCATTATCCTCATATTGTTCTGTTCCGCAAACTCTACTATTAACTCCCCCCTGATATTCCTAGTGCCCATGCCATATTCCCCCACTGCGTTGTCTCCAGCCTGCTTCTTGCCTACCTTGGGATCAATGTCGGCCATTAGTATAGTGTATTTAGTTTTCACTTTACCCATCACCGATTCCACGTCTTCATACAAGCTTTCGACTTCCTGGTCATCATGACTGGGTGTAGGGGCGTAGACCTGTACAATCTTAATTTTGTATCTCTTATTAAGTTTCACAACAAGACCTGCCACCCTCTCGTTAATGCTATAGAATTCCTGTATGTTACCAGCTATATTCCTATTAATCAGAAATCTGACGCCTAGTTCTCTTCTCTCCGCTAAGCCCCGGTAGCACAAGACGTGCCCGCTTTTTAGCACTCTATATGCTCCTTTTGGCCTCCTAACTTCACTGAGCCCTATTATAACCCATTTGCTGCCCTCTAATTCCTCCAATAGCACTGCTAGTCTCGCCTCGCTAGATAACGTTCTAGCGTTAAACGTTGCCAGGTTCATATTCCAATGGCGACCTGTTCGGAGCCAGTGATTCTTAGCACCTTCTGCTGCGTCGCAGGTCTGACCGCCGCCGTGGTCAGTTGCTTCACAGCTGCTGGGGACTGAGGGCCGGGGTTTGATTGTGTTGTTCATATAGGAGGTTGTGGCCAAGTACTGCACCAGGGTGGCCAATCCTGTTCTGGTGAGGGAGTGCGTTACCGGTTCTGGTCACCGGGATCAGGCCACACTCCAGGCCTGTTCATGCAATTTTATCAACACGCGTTTTTTTTTAATCCGATGGAATATTGCCGGCACCGGGATTCGAACCACGGAGCTCTTGCATATGAGGCGGGTGTTCTACCTCTACGCCACCGCTGCACCTCTATGTTGTTGGCCACCTCTATTTATGTTGACCATACTCGCAGGTAAAATAAGTAGATCGTGTGGACAGCTCAAGCTCATGTTCCATAAATCAGTGTGTACAAGGGGTATGCAAAAATAATTTTTTTTCTCGCTCAGCGATTATTTTGCTGTATAAGCAAGAGAACCCACCACGCTAGTGTAACGTATCTTGTACATCACACTAATATGTGCTTTAATTTACCAAGTGAGATGAGTTACTTTTGTGGCTCATTCAGTCATATGACACTGCAAGCTCCATTCATCAATCTTCAATTGGATTTTGCGAATGTTTAATGAAACATGTTTTTCTTTTATGCAGATATGCAATGGCAAGCCCCTCCGTGTGTTCCAAAGGTAAAATTTTAGCTCTAAATTAAAGAAGACATTTCTAGTCAGAAACGAGCAAAAATGGTGAATGCAGAGTATCAGAAGCCCAAGGTACTGAAATTATGAGAAGTGTCGAATGATTTTAAGGAAAGAGTCGTATTTGAAAATCCAAGACTCTTTAGTGCAGGTCAAGCATGTCAATATAGGTAGAATACTCTGCAAAATTATGCGAGTGAGGGGATGTCAAACAATGGGTAAGGAAATGCGTTGTTTTTCTGCAAAACAAAAGCTGATTGCCATTACATAAGTCAATTTAGCATCATGAGACTGCTGCTTGATAAATTCAGAATTAAAGCAAAAAACAAGACACGCTAAAATAAAAAAACTATTTAATGATGCTCTCTCCACACTGAGATAAATAAAAACAAACACATCACATCTAATTTGGACATATCAGACGCCTTGAGAAAAACTAAAGGAAAAATTCAGTTTCGAGCTATGGCACATGTCGCATAGATGTGGGGGGCCTTGCACTAATAGTGTTAGTTACCACTGCATTTAGAAATTGAAAGCATTCGTGCAGACAAGGATGATTCTTTAAATTTTTGGCTACCACTTCAAATGCCTCCACCAAGCGTTACAATGCTGCACGCAGCCACACTAAGGATCTCGCAGCAACACCTGCAGGTAAAAAGCAGAAGCAGCCAAAGTGCTGGTGTGTACTGGACACTATGTTTGAAAACTTTTAGGCAAGAAGAGTGCAAGAAGCAGACATAACAACTGCATTAATTTCCATAATTCCCCATTTGAATGGCCTTTTCTTTTTGCTTCGACAATGCCTACGCCTAGCCACAGCAGCTCCCTCATACAGACTCCGCAAGCCCAGAGGCCATGGAGGCAAATGCAAGTAAGAGGCAAGAAGCAATAGTACTGGTATCGACATTCATCTAATTTCTTTATTTTTCTTTCGTTTAGGCAGCCAGCACACCTCGAACAGCCACTTTGACTGCGGGTGTGTCACACTAGTCACCAAGGAAACATTTGAGGGAAAGCGAAACGCAATGTGAACAGCCACTTCTCCATGTAAACGATACTCTTTCCCTCGGATGACTCCTACGCCTCGCCACGCCAGCTCACTTGTGCACAAAGATGCTGCGGAGGTACGTGCAGGTCAGAGGCAAGAAGCAGTGGCACTGGTGTCGACATTCACCCAATTTCTTTTTCTTTCACTGAGGCAGCCAGCACACCTCGAACAGCCACCTTGACTGCGGGTGTGTCAGCAGATTCGTGTTGTACATATGCTCATAACAAACTTCAGTAAACTTGAACTTGATAATAAACTTGAAGGCAAATGGGACATTGATGCATTGTATTATTGAACATTTATTGTACACATATAATATATGTTATACTTTGCAGTGCTACAGAGCGTATTTTGAAGCTTCCCCCTATATTTTGCACCTTTAATTACGTATGTGTGGTGTGGCCCTCAATGCAGTTCATGTTGTAGCAGCTGCTTTGTCTGTGTATGCACATTGGCCTAAGCTTGTGATATCCACATACTTCTCTCACATATACAAAATAAGGTTCTATGTAGTCTTCAGTGTTACAATAAAAACAAAGTAAACAATCCGATTGTGGAATTGTGATTGATACAGTGATTCCTATGACAGTTACTGACAAGTTGACATACTGGTCAATCGGTCCATAGCCTCCTCTACTTTTCAAAAATAAAGGAGGATATGATGCGTCATGGCAAGGAATTGTATGTATACATAAAAAAGGGGGTATGTGTGCGGGTTTGTAGTGGGGGGTATAGGATTAGGGCGGTATGAAAAAATGTACCAACACCGTCCTCTAGACCCATTCCGTTAAGGTACCGTAACAAAGCGTATTGCGCATAAAGTTCATACAACCAACTCTGATATTACTACACACGCCAGGCGACGCGAGCTACATTTGTCATGACGCATTCGCGACTGCACCGGATGCCCTCCATGTTATTCTCGTTAATCGTGCTCACTGCACCGAGGCAAAAGAAAGATCATGGGCGCAGGTGCTTTTATATACCTCGACCTTGCGAGGCACTGCTGCGCGTGCCAGGGGAGCTGTCCGTGCGAACACTCCCTGGCACACACCTGCCTCGGCTTCTCCAACCTACGTACAGTTCTGCTTCGAGCTTTGATCCCCCCACTGTTCCTTGGGTGCCCTGGAGCTCCTGAGCCGCCTGCTTTATTATAATCTCAGGTGCTCTCCTGAGACTTCCGTTTGTCGGTTACATGTGCCCTACAGCTGGATCAGTATTTACAATAATAAAAAAAACCGATCTATCGTCGCGACAATAGATCGCGAAAGGGGCTTTGCAACATACCGCGCCCGTACGAAGAGAATAACGGAATGCCAACGAGGAATCTGACCACAGCTTCGAGCTCGTAACCTCGTCGAGTGACACTCCAGCAACAGGCGTGACCGCTGAAAACTGCATACGGCCGGAAACTTCAACAGGATCATCCTTCGGTTGCATACCTGCCGCCTGCACGGCCAACATGGACCACACCCACAGCGTCCCGCAACCTAAAGAAGCAACTTAAAAAAGCCCAAACACACGGCTGCACGCACACCACTTCACGACACTACAAGCGAGACGCCATGCTGCTACGCTGCTACTGTTGCCGGATTAAAACTGACTATTGTCACCAAGTCTAGCAAGCGTCTCAGGAGCTGGCAACCTCGGCGCGTAGCAACATGGCGGCGCTCTTGCGGTTCCCGATTTCAACGCATGGGCCCTATGGGTAGCTTGTCCTCTAGAGTCAGTATAGTAAGTCTATGGTCGCGGACGCTGCGAAGGAACTAGACAGAGTTGACGTCACAACACCGCGGTTTCCGGTCTCCGCTCCGCTCGCTCACTCAACGGGGGGTGGAGCTACAGCGCGATTTCAACCGACGATTACGTCGCTCCTAATTGAAAAAAAAAACAAATTTTACCTACATGGTTTATAAGGTTTCCGCATCCTTGTATGAGCGTCTTATTGAATTCGACAGACTCTTCAGCTTCCCTTTAAAGTTAGCGCAGTTTGTGTGTGGTTCCCCCTGTGTGTCCCGTCGTGAAGTGCTGTTCTTTCTGTGACTTTACAGATGTGCTTTTTCTGCGTCAGTTACGTCTTCCAAGAATGTTTACTTGGAAAATTTTTGTTCGAATGGCTCTTACAGAAGCAAGTTTAGGCGAAATTTGTTCGCTTGGCTGCATAATCTCGAAGACGGGCTCCAAACTGCTCATTTTCTTTAACCACGTAAGAACCATTACTGAAAATTTAATTAGCGTAGCTTTGGTAATTACGCAAACAACTTCTCAACTTACTCCGCATCTAGAGGTTACCAATATGAACACTTGAATGATAAAATGGTGTTAACATTGTTTGTATCGTTCGAATAGTTTTGTTTCGTGCAGGTAAAAGCAGCCGGCATATTGATGGTGCTGTAGACTTCTAATAAAGTAAGTGTGAAAGCTTGGACAGGTTATCTTGGCACAAATCAACTTCATGAGCTAAAGCACATGGCCCAACCTTGCTCGTCTGTCTTTACCACTGATTCTGATACATTATACAAGAAGCACCTCAGCGCTACGGTGCATCCCACAAGGTGTGCGAGAACATTGTGCGCGCTCCCGATTAGGTTTCTGAGCGTTGGTGGCATCAGACTCGGTTTCCTGGCATCATAAGAAATAAAAACAGCTGCCTAGAGGAAACATTGGGAACATTTTCAGCACTTTGTAACATATGGATCAGCACGGATATGTACGTTAGAATGAAAAGTACTCAAATATTAGGGTGAGGGTTTCGCTGCATATATTTTGGCTGTCTAATGTTAAGATCTAAAGAAAAAATGCTTTGATTTTGTGACAATTATGGGTGACATGAAATATGAGCTCCGGCACAGTAGCCGTGGTGAAACTAGCCCCTGGACTACAGGGCTAAACTGTAAAAAATTTCCGTAATTATACGGGGGATTTCCGTCATTATACGGAGGACTGCAAGTAAAAAAACGGAAAATCTGTCATTGTCACAAAAAACTGCAAAAACTGCCGTTAAAATACGGAAAGTGCTCTCCGTTTTCGGCTTAACGGACATTTTGCACGTAATATTACGGTAACTGCCCTGTTTTGCACGAAACAGATGGAATTCCGTATTATTAATATGCGAACATTCGTATTTTCGCGACGAAAACTATATACACGCATGCTGTTTAAATGAGCATGCACTTGTACTCACAAAGCTCCATCCAAGAACAATTTATTGAACAGGCGAACTGTACGCATTATGAAGAGACGTACAGACTCAGCCTTCTACCGAAAGCTTCAATAACAGATCGTATAGATATATATTGACGCGCACTCTCTCTCTCTCTCTCCCCCTATATATATATATATATATATATACCGGTCGCAGTTGGACGCGCATACGGGCCTTGTGATACTGAATATATATACACACACACACACATATATATATATATATATATATAAACGAGAAGAAAGGGGGTTAACCGAGGGACCCGATATTTATTAGTCATATAATGAGAAGCCAACAAACACTGACACCAAGTACAACATAGGGGAAATTGCATGTGCTTAATAAATGAAATAAAGTAATGATAAATTAACGGAAATTAAAGTGGATGAAAAAACAACTTGCCGCAGGTGGGAACCGAACCCACAACCTTCGCATGTCGCGTGCGATGCTCTACCAATTGAGCTACCGCGGCGGCGTTTCCCCATCCACTTTCTTGGGTATTTATGTGTACTAGTAGAACCCTGGGAGTGTTAGCCAGCGCCCCCACTCACAGACCTTGGCGGCGGACGTGGAACGTCTTTTTTGCCGCAGGCGTCACGAGAACGTGATCTTTTCGGGTGAAGGCAACTGGTCAATAAACCCACATATGCTACCTGAAGGCATCAATGTTGCCGGATTCGAGACCGTCGTTACGTGATAAACGAGAAGAAAGGGGGTTAACCGAGGGACCTGATATTTATTCGTCATATAATGAGAAGCCAACAAACACTGACACCAAGTACAACATAGGGGAAATTGCATGTGCTTAATAAATGAAATAAAGTAATGATAAATTAACGGAAATTAAAGTGGATGAAAAAACAACTTGCCGCAGGTGGGAACCGAACCCACAACCTTCGCATGTCGCGTGCGATGCTCTACCAATTGAGCTACCGCGGCGGCGGCAGCGAAGGTTGTGGGTTCGGTCCCTCGGTTAACCCCCTTTCTTCTCGTTTATCACGTAACGACGGTCTCGAATCCGGCAACATTGATGCCTTCAGGTAGCATATGTGGGTTTATTGACCAGTTGCCTTCACCCGAAAAGATCACGTTCTCGTGACGCCTGCGGCAAAAAAGAGGTTCCACGTCCGCCGCCAAGGTCTGTGAGTGGGGGCGCTGGCTAACACTCCCAGGGTTCTACTAGTACACATAAATACCCAAGAAAGTGGATGGGGAAACGCCGCCGCGGTAGCTCAATTGGTAGAGCATCGCACGCGACATGCGAAGGTTGTGGGTTCGGTTCCCACCTGCGGCAAGTTGTTTTTTCATCCACTTTAATTTCCGTTAATTTATCATTACTTTATTTCATTTATTAAGCACATGCAATTTCCCCTATGTTGTACTTGGTGTCAGTGTTTGTTGGCTTCTCATTATATGACTAATAAATATCGGGTCCCTCGGTTAACCCCCTTTCTTCTCGTTTATCACGTAACGACGGTCTCGAATCCGGCAACATTGATGCCTTCAGGTAGCATATGTGGGTTTATTGACCAGTTGCCTTCACCCGAAAAGATCACGTTCTCGTGACGCCTGCGGCAAAAAAGACGTTCCACGTCCGCCGCCAAGGTCTGTGAGTGGGGGCGCTGGCTAACACTCCCAGGGTTCTACTAGTACACATAAATACCCAAGAAAGTGGATGGGGAAACGCCGCCGCGGTAGCTCAATTGGTAGGGCATCGCACGCGACATGCGAAGGTTGTGGGTTCGGTTCCCACCTGCGGCAAGTTGTTTTTCATCCACTTTAATTTCCGTTAATTTATCATTACTTTATTTCATTTATTAAGCACATGCAATTTCCCCTATGTTGTACTTGGTGTCAGTGTTTGTTGGCTTCTCATTATATGCCTATATATATATATATTGTCACGAAAAGACAATTAAAGATGTACTCGGCGTCGACGAGACAGACAAGATGGCGTACAACAACTCAAGCCGGCGTCCTCAGCGTCTTCTTCCTCAGCGCCCACCTCTAGCCGAGCGCGCGTTCCAGTCACTTCTTTTTCAGCGCTGGCTCGTACCTAGTGGCATTATTCCCCCGCCAAAAGAAAAGCATCGACCCGATGCTTGCTAAAAGAGTGAAAGTGTGGAAGTCATATGAGATCGGGTTGTCGCCGCCTTAACGCGCGAAATACGGTTTGAGGCGAATAACATGCACTATCTCTGAGTGGTGCTGTCGACGCCGCGGCGACGCGGCACACCAGGAATGACCTCATAGTTCACTTCACTAACGCGGCGTGTCACTCTGTAGGGTCCAAAGTATCTACTCAGCAGCTTCTCAGACAAGCCCTGGCGACGGATTGGAGTCCACACCCAGACTTGGTCACCTGGCTGGTACTCGACTTGTCGATGTCGAAGGTTGTAGCGTCGTGCGTCTGTACTCTGCTGCTTTGTGATGTGTATGCGCGCGAGTTGACGAGCTTCCTCGGCGTGTTGAGTAAGTTGCTCGGCGTCGGAAGTAAGTGATGCGTCGGTGTCATGTGGAAGCATTGCGTCTAGCGTGGTCTGGACCTCGCGCCCGTAGACAAGACGGAACGGTGTGAATCGTGTTGTTTCCTGAATGGCGGTGTTGTACGCGAACGTAACGTACGGCAGGACTTCATCCCATGTTTTATGCTGGACGTCTACATACATAGACAGCATGTCAGCAATGGTTTTGTTCAGCCGTTCCGTCAGTCCGTTGGTCTGCGGATGATAGGCAGTGGCCTTGCGATGCTGCGTGCAGCTCAACTCGAATATGTCCTCTATCAGTTGGGCCGTAAAGGCAGTTCCTCTGTCAGTGATGACATGCGATGGGGCACCATGTCTTAGGACTATCTGATCGATAAAGAAGTGGGCAACTTCGTAGGCCGTGGCACGTTGTACAGCTTTCGTCTCGGCGTAGCGTGTTAGATAGTCTGTGGCGACTATAATCCACTTGTTTCCGCTGGCTGACAAGGGAAAGGGTCCCAGAAGATCCATGCCGATTTGATCAAACGGCGCGCTAGGTGGTGCGATTGGTTGGAGTAACCCCCCGGGCTTCAAAGACGGTGATTTCCTACGTTGACACTGACGGCAGCTTTGCACGTAACGCTTCACCGTGGTAGAAAGTCCGGGCCAGTAGTACGTCTGGCGTACTCTTGCAAGCGTACGTGAAAATCCCAAGTGTCCAGACGTGGGCTCATCATGGCAGGCTAGAAGAATGTCATCACGGAGGGTGGCAGGTACGACCAACAGATACTCTTTGTCGCTGGCACTCGAGTTTTTCTTGTAGAGGACGCCCTGTCGGAGGCAGAAGGTCGAGAGACTGCGAGAAATGTGTCGTGGGATTGTAGCGTTCTTGCCTTCTAGGTGATCGATGAGAGGGCGTATTTCGGCGTCTTCGCGCTGCCGTCTGGTCAGGTCAGATGCGGTGAGGGCCCCAAGGAATGCGCCGTCTTCGTCCATGTCCTTATCGCAAGTCTTGATGGGAGCGCGCGACAACGTGTCCGCATCTTCGTGTTTGCGGCCCGATTTGTAGACGATGGTAACATCGAACTCCTGCAGACGGAGGCTCCATCGAGCAAGTCGCCCGGATGGGTCTCGTAAGTTGGCTAACCAACACAAGGAATGGTGGTCTGTCACCACCTTGAAAGGGCGACCGTAGAGATAAGGCCGAAATTTCATGATGGCCCACACAACCGCTAGACACTCTTTCTCGGAGGTGGAGTAGTTGATCTCGGCGCGTGAAAGGGTGCGACTGGCGTAAGCGATCACTCTCTCGACGCCTTCCTGGTGTTGGACGAGTACAGCGCCAAGACCGATGTTGCTTGCGTCGGTATGCACCTCGGTGTCAGCGTCCTCGTCAAAGTGGGCGAGGACGGGTGATTCCTGCAGGCGCTGCCGCAATTCCGTGAAAGCTGATTCCTGCTCGTCCGTCCAAACGAAGGGTATGTCATCTCGCGTGAGGCGTATGAGTGGTTCGGCGATCCGGGAGAAATTAGCGATGAAGCGACGATAGTACGCACACAGACCGAGAAAGCGGCGTACGGCTTTCTTGTCACGAGGAGTCGGAAAAGCAGCAACAGCAGATGTTTTGTCTGGGTCAGGCTGGACGCCGTCAGCGTTCACGACATGACCGAGAAACTTCAACTCTTCGTAACCGAAGTGACACTTTTCGGGCTTTAGTGTGAGATTAGCGGAGCGGAGCGCCTCAAGTACCGTCTCTAAACGCTTCAGTTGTTCTTCGAAGGTCGCCGCAAACACGACGACGTCATCTAAGTATACTAAACAAACGTGCCACTTCAGACCCATCAGAACAGTGTCCATCATTCTCTGGAATGTGGCCGGTGCAGGACACAGGCCGAATGGAAGTACTTTAAATTCGTACAGTCCATCCGGGGTAACAAAGGCAGTTTTTTCGCGATCTCGTTCGTCAACTTCGATTTGCCAGTATCCGCTCTTCAGATCTATGGATGAAAAATACCTGGTTCGCCGGAGTCGATCTAACGAATCATCGATCCGCGGAAGCGGATAAACGTCTTTTTTTGTGACGTTATTCAACTTTCTATAGTCAACGCAGAACCTCAGCGTTCCGTCTTTCTTTTTGACGAGGACCACCGGCGATGACCAAGGGCTTTGGGAAGGTTGTATGACGTCATCGTCAAGCATTTCTTTCACTTGTGCGTTAATCACGTTGCGCTCTTTCGCCGATACGCGATAAGGCAGTTGTCGTATGGGACGAGAGTCGTCATACGTGATTATTCGGTGTCTCGTTATGGGCGTCTGGCGTACCTTAGATGAAGATGCGAAGCACTCCTTGAACCGAAGGAGCAACTCGCGCAGCGCTTTCTGCTTTTCCTCTGAAAGGTCTGAATTGATGTCGATATTGCTGAGTGTCTGAACTGCGTTCTCCTTCGTCGCAGACGCAAAACATTCAGCAACGTCTGCTTTGGGCTCAGCGAAAGCGATAGCAGTACGACGAAATAGGTGCCGATGTTCCTGGCTGAAATTCGTCACGAGGAGCGCCGAAAGTCCACCTCGAAGCATAATAAGACTGCGGGCTGCGCATACACCATGAGTCAGCATAAGAGAGGAATTGCCCTCTGCAACGGCTTCGCCGTCACGCAGATCGTCGCATACGACCATTACCAGGACACTTGCGCGTGGTGGTACAGTTACACTGTCGGCGTAAACTCGAAGCGCGTTACGTCGGTAATTGTCGCGGTTGTTCGCTGCTCTTTCTGTCGAAAAAGTCACTACATGTGCGCTCCCGGAGGTCTATAATGGCGCCATACTCACGCAGAAAGTCGACGCCTAAGATGAGGTCCCGAGAACAATCGCGGAGTATAAGGCAGCTGGCTGGAAACGTGGACCCACGAATTTGTACTCTGACCGTGCACATGCCCAACGGTGTTACGAGATGCCCCCCAGCAGTACGAATTTGCGTTCCAGACCAAGGCGTGATAACTTTTCTAAGTTCCGTCGCTAGTTTTCCGCACAAGATTGAGTAGTCGGCCCCCGTGTCCAATAAAGCACTAACGTGGCGGCCGTCGAGCACAACAGGTATATCAAGCGAGAGTCTGTCGCTGAGTTCGGCTGCTGTCGTCGTTGAATCGTGCTGAATGGACCGTGCGCGCGTCGATGGGAGGTCTTCGGAAGGGCGATTATCAGCGGCCTCGCCCCCGAAGGTCGCTGTTCTTAGTTTTCCCGGCGAGGGCTTGGCGATCGTCCCTGCGCTGCCATTGGAGGGCTTCTAGGTGCGGGAGAAGAACGCCTGGGGGACGGCGAGCGCGACTGCCGCCGCGGGAACAGTGGCATACTCTGCTGGGTCAAGTATTCTTCTATCGCCCTAGGCCTTTCGCCATATCTGGGCCTAGGTGAATCCGCGGCAAAACCTTGCAGTCCGAGGCGGCGGTATGGGCACTCGCGGTATACGTGACCGGCTTCTCCACAATGATAGCACAGAGGCCGTCTGTCCGGGGTACGCCAGACGTCAGATTTCCTTTCCAGCGGGCGACGATCCTCCATGCGTTGGATCGGTTGCACAGATGGGAGCGGGGGGACGTATGACGCGGCGTAAGACGTGGCGGGGTCGAAATGGACCGGAGCGGGGGCAGGGACTCGCCTCAAAACTTCCGCATACGACGGCCGCTGCAACTGTGCTGTCACAGGCAGCGCATTGTTGCTTGGAACGGGACCTTGAATCGCTTGCTGCACTTCCTTCCGCACAAGGGCAGAAATGGAACCTAGCGTGGGCTGAGGCGGACAGGTGAGCCGTTGAAGCTCATCACGCACCACAGAGCGGATAAGATCTCGGAGAACGTCCACGTTTCCAAAGGCAATCGCGTCCGTCAGTGAAGCAGCGTTCGCGTGCCTGTCATACGGAGCTGAGCGCTGGTCCAAAGGTGAAGTTGGGTTCAATTGTCTTTCATAGAAAGCTGAACGCTGGTGTAACATCTTCTCCATCGTGGTGGCATCGGTTAAAAATTCAGCCACGGTCTTCGGCGGGCTTCGAACAAGGCCAGCAAATAGCTGTTCCTTAACTCCCCGCATCAGATGGCGCAGCTTCTTTTCCTCGGACATGGTTGGGTCCACCCGACGGAAGAGGCGCGTCATATCCTCGACGTACGACGTCACGTTCTCGTTCGGCAGATGAACGCGGGATTGGAGCGCCCGTTCGGCTCGTTCGCGGCGATCAGCATTGGTGTAGGTCTCTAGCAAGGCACGACGGAACTCGAGCCACGATTTGATGAGCCCTTCTCGGTTCTCGTACCAAGTGCGGGCACCGTCCTCCAAGCTGAAGTAGACGTTCCTCAACTTCGCCGCGTCGCTCCATTCATTTATCTCGGCAACTCGCTCAAACTGGACTAACCAGTCTTCTACATCCTCGAAGATATCTCCGTGGAACACTTTCGGCACTCGGAGATTCTGCAGCAGGTACTGAGTTGCCGTTGTAGCCGCACCTTGCATAACGGTCGATAGAGAGGTCGATGTTCCTTCCATATTGGTCCGTGGGGGCGTCGATGTTGCTGTGGAGAGATGGTCAAGCTCTGGAGGCAATCCTCGGACTCTCCTGCTGGCCCGGTGAACAGGGGTGTCCACTAGTATCGGGCTGGTACTCCTGCTACCAGGAGGGGTTCGTGGCATCGGATGAAGCGTACCCCGCACCTCCACCAGTTTTGTCACGAAAAGACAATTAAAGATGTACTCGGCGTCGACGAGACAGACAAGATGGCGTACAAAAACTCAAGCCGGCGTCCTCAGCGTCTTCTTCCTCAGCGCCCACCTCTAGCCGAGCGCGCGTTCCAGTCACTTCTTTTGCAGCGCTGGCTCGTACCTAGTGGCAATATATATATATATATATATATATATATATATATATATATATATGTATATATATATTATTTGGTGTAAACGCTGTGCAGATTATAATACAACATATATGTGTAAGTGAACGAAGTGTGATGGATACCCGTTCCAATCTCCAATGAAAACAAACTTGCACCGCTCTGCTGCTGCATGGTGCGCTGACAATGACATCGGCGCTGTATATGCATATATATATATATATATATATATATATATATATATATATATGTGTGTGTGTGTGTGTGTGTGTGTGTGTGTGTGTTCATCAACACCAGGCGAGCGTCTTTGTGGATCGGGCGGCCAAAATTAATTATTTAAAATGCGTCTCGATTCATAGCGATGGTCCAACATTGAAGGCTCGATCTCACTCTTTTCATCAATGGAACATCCGTGGTCGTTCACGATCATCAATAGCGCGGCCACAACTCGTTTTTCGGTTTGTCGCTCGTCGTCTTTTCTGTACACCTGCATTTTTCTTTCGGGCATTTTTCTTTCTTTTGCCATGAGACAGTAGAAGTACTGAAAAAATAATTTTGCTTCGGGAGAGCTCACTGGCTGGGGAATTGTGTCGCAAGTCACGTAGCTGATTCTCAGCGACGGATAGAGACGAAGACTCGGATAACACCGACAACGTCATTCACAGGCAGAACGGTGAGTGTACATCTTTCTTTAACTGCAAGTGAAAGAACAGGTTGCAACTATTTTAATCCGTCTAAGTTCACTATATCCACTTCCCATGGCAGTGCTTTATTGCAAACTCGCTTCAGCTTCCAACTATTTTGGGTTCTTTACCAAGCCTTTGAAACAAATAATAGTACCGCTGTCACGCGAGGCCTTTCAACAAAGATGGAGCCCCATCGCTCTCGAATTTTTCAAATCCCGATTGGCTCCTTTGTGCAAGCTGCGGAGTGGAGACAATCGCAAGTAAAAAAAAACGAGGAATTCGATCCGGATCAGGATCTATCGCGATCGAAAACGCACGGTGGGACTCTGATAAAAAACAGCAAATATGCGACTCAATATAACCGCCATGAAACTATAACTGCAACTTTGCTCATTCTTCGCCAAGTTTCTCAGCGGCAAATAAAAACAGCAAATATGCGGCTAAATGTGATGTGCAATAGCCCCCCTGTCACACTTCTTCGAGAACGTCTGCGTAAGCGAGTCGCTCCAGTTAGAATAGGTACTTCTCACATCTCTCCATAAGTACCGATCACTCTCGCCCACAGCATTGGCCAACGCGCATACCTTGAATCGCGCCAGACTTTCGTTTCGCCGCGATTCATTGGTTTCGCGCCAAGGGGCATTAGAAAAGGAACAATGCCGTTAGCGCTTTTTGCAGTTGTCATGTTGTCATGTTGATTGTGCTGTAGTGCCCTGTCCGTGTTACTTCTGCGTGCGATTTGGCATCACCACGTTGACACATCGTAATACTAATCAGGTATGTTTTGTGACCTGCGTCTTTTATTGAGCGCAAGTTTTCTTAAGTGTTGGCTTCATGTATGCCGTCTTTCCTTGTGCAGCTGATGGTCAACTTAGCTCGCCGTAGATCTGCAGTTCAAGCAGCTTCAACGATTCTTGCGTCGTGTGACGTGCTACTTTCTCCCAGGTAATTTTGTGTGTTCCATCGTGTCCAAATCGTCGCTTGAAAACGCGGAGGATCTAATCAAGTAGGCAATACGCACGTGGCGCATTGTAGAGCGCTTATCGTTTTCTTTTCTGCAGGTCGGCGCTTGTTCCTGACGTCTTAACTTGATTTTCACTGTACATAAGAACACGCATCGCATCTTTTCCTCCAGTAACCTGTGCGACGCTTCAGGTATGATGGACGCAATTGTGCAGTCATGTCTTTTAATGGGCGAAGTTCTGACAGGTGTAGAAGTCGCTGGGCGCCGCAGTGCTGAACTAAGTGTCACAAGCTATAGCGGCTGGGCGTAATTATGTTTCTGCAGTCGTGTTATTTTACCAGTTCTAAGAACGTGTCATTATTTCGTATTATTGGCGGCTCCGCCAGGACACCAAAGCGGCAACGGGAACACCGAAGCTAGAACCCGACCGGCCTACAATGTGGCCTCTGTTTGCAGGTTACATATGTCCTTCTGGGGCAGTACTTGTAAAAAATCCAATCTGGCACCGCGACGAAAAAAAGTATTTAGCAACGAAAAAGGCGCTCCGCGGCTTCTACAGCACCAGTCACTACCATGCCTTTGAATGTGTGGCGTGTAGGACACATAAGTTTGTGCACATTTTTCAGCAGAGTGGTTGGTTCCTGTTGTACATAATATGTAAGGCTATAAATTTGGCTTTAGCTGACAAGTGATGAATGTACCACAGCAGCTGTGGCTCCACTCAAATGTAGGCATTCACGTCGTGCTTTCCTCGGCAATCATCATTGTCAATTGCACACAGCGTCGCTTGTTGCCCGCAGCAATGCTCCAACCGTGCCTTCAAGCCACCATAGCACAGTTTTGCACACTCTGACCTTTGTTGTGCAAAGAACAGTGGCATAGTATCAAGGTACCACTGTGTTCTGCCAAGCAACAGAACACTCAGTGTATTAATAAATGAAAATAGGGGCACTGTACAGCTTTCATCTCCCAAGAGCTTTTGCAACAGGAACTGTTCATTGAGTATGACAACAAAGAATGCACATATAAGAATCACCATAGACCGCTGTGGGAGCAGTACCATGTGCACGAAAAGATAAGTACCAAGGCATACATGCTGCTCTAGTCGTTAAAAGTTGTCCCCTTGCAAACAGATAAGGTTGCATAATTGGCTGAAGTCACAACCTGCAGTTTTCACCTCTTGAGGACTCTGAAGGCAAGTCGGCATGCTGCCGTTGCTTTCATAGATTATGATGTTGATCTGCTACAGTTCATTTGTGTGACAAAAGACACCAATTACACAACCGTGTTTGAATGAGCAGCAGCAAGCATTGGAACCACTTCCAATAATATAACACCGAACTAGAAGCAAGACATTCTATGTGAAAGAAAGTGGTATAGAACGTAGAATAATCAAATAAATGCAATGTGCATCAGATGTGCTAACCAGCTCTGCTGCAGTCACTCTTTGAAACAGCATTTCAGATGTGATGGAGCACAGGAAGCATCACTGTGTTGATGTTTAGCCAATGAGCAGTGTACCTTGTAAGGAAAAGCAACATCACACAGCAGCAGATGATGCGTGAATGCAGCTTGGCGTACACTCCTGCAGTTTGCATACTTTTGCTCACGGGTGCACATTTGGTATAACATGTGCATCTATATAAAGCATGATACATATTCTTACCTAGGCCAACACTACCTGTCTTCTGTTCTTTGTTAGAGAAATGACTGCTTATTTGAGAATGCCGATAAAATTAGTCGCCAGATTATGGCGGCTTCCCACATCCATCAGATGCCCAAACTTTTAGTCAGCCTTCAATTACATTTACGGAGAAAAAAGCTTCCACATCTAAGCTAATGTGACCCAGATCACACTAGTAGATTTAATGTCATGTGTGTCTAATGACATCTGCATGTAATGTCACTAGTCGGTTGCTACATGTGGATGTTGTGGTCTCCTGTGTTGGATTACGGCTAGGTTTTGGGTCGTTTGCGTCAGGGCGCCACTCAGCGCCAAACGCTGTAAGTTGCCTGCTGCATTTCCCCTCGCTGTAATAAAATCATTCTTGGTCTGGTCCCCAATTGAAGCAGTCCGGCTCTATCTTGAGGCGCTGCGGGCCCCAGCCGTTTAGGCCTCATGCCGTAGGTCCTTCGTCCGGCCGCCCCGTCGAAGCCACAACAGATGTACCATTAAAGAAAATTGAATTTGGAAACAACTCATTTTGCTGAATCAGTTCGAATACGCTTGTGTACCGGATGAGTTTTCTCACTGAAGAGAGGCTGCAAACAAACAACATAATAAAAAGTGAGCAGATAATTATAGCAATTAATGCTTTCAATTTTCACTGTTTTGTTTCTTGTTCTTTCATTCTTTAAGGGTAACAAAACACTAAAGTTAATTATTCCCAAAATTTTTAG
Source organism: Dermacentor albipictus (assembly GCF_038994185.2). Lineage (NCBI taxonomy): Eukaryota > Metazoa > Arthropoda > Arachnida > Ixodida > Ixodidae > Dermacentor > Dermacentor albipictus. The sequence goes on along the minus strand of NW_027225650.1, from coordinate 120,505 downwards.
TATTCTCATTTCCAGCAACATTGCCAAGCGCATTTTAGACTGTGTTTAGCACCATGTCATAAGTGCAATCTCAAGAGGACAGAAATGTATTAAAAGATTTGCAGATAAAAATTGCCACTTAGTGGTGGAATAGCTGTGCCATTTGATCGAAATTATGCCAAGGGCGGTCTTCTGTGCTATTCTGCTCCAAAAAATAATTTTGGCGTAAAATTGTGCCATGCCTGTACCTAAAGAAGTATAAGAACAAGAGCTCCCTACTGTTGATGCTGCCGTCATAATAAAACTGAAACCAGTACATAAAGCATGAAGTTAATGGAGCAGCCACAACCACAGATATAGCGGAAGCGATAGGTTCTCAATTCACTGTTTCCATGCTGTTTGTGTTGCCTATATTTCTGGCTGATGTTCCATTGTGCTACATTCCAAAACACTGGTTACAATGTGCGGCTGTACTGCTCTTTCTTTTTTTTCGTTCCCTTCGTGCAGCACTGCAGTATTCCTCGTACTAGTGTTGCACGGAGCTCACTCAAGGATGATGTCGGTTCGAAAAGGATTCTCAGATAATGTCCAGTCACACAGTATTTAGTATTGTTATTGGCGGTGCGACTTTAAAAAAATATATTGTAGTACATCTACTCAACTGCTGACATGTATTTGCTTATGAATAAGGACCTTCTTAGCGACCCTGCATGATTAGTGAAGCAGATGTTGTGGTGGCAATATCATCAGCTTTGGTGTGTTGCACTGCACGGTTATGGAGAAAGAAATTGTGCACATTAGAAGACACCTGTGGACATCTTCCCTTTAGCTTTGGTTTAAGCGGGCATATCTTAGGATGTGGTCTTTCTGAAGTGCTCTAGTTCGGCATATCTTTTGTGCTTCTTTGGTTAATGCATGCTATATGTGCAGCGCCTATTGCAAGCCTAAATTGTAGAAGCGCCTCTACAATGCAATATGCATGTAGGGAACACATTATAATACGCATAAATTATACTACTATGGTAATTTCTAGTCGAAATGTCTTATTGGTTGACATAAAGGCAACTTCTATATTTATTGACTAGTTGAGTTAAAATTGACACAGTATGTGGCATATACATATGTTTGACACTGTGCCAAAAGTGCTTGTTGCTGCGCCAGGACCTGTACCAAAATTTTAAATGGCTGTTCTGCTGCTATGTCATGCTAAAAAATAATTTTTTGTTAAAGACACATATATTTTAAAACATTTTGCACATACACAAACTTTTCTGTACCTCCTAGTCTTTGACAAATTGTGATTGCCATCATCTGCAAATGACACATTCATATTCAGTGTCAATATTCTGCCATGTAGCAGCACACAGTATTTAGTGTCATTTGATGGATAGAATGTCATTAGATAAAAATGGCATGAAGTCTCCCCTTATGACAGGGATATGATTGTGTGGGGAGTTGTAGCACTGTTTGGTTTTCGTTCAATGTTTTCCTTATGTTGATCGTTATGAGAGGTGTCAGTACGTGCCTTGTGTGATCTTTTTTGAGTATATGACTTTACATTTCCTAAGGCAGCAATGCACCATGACGAAGCATGCTGCACTAAGGGCTTAGGGCATCACGTAGCTCAGTGGGCCAGTGTATTTTCACTGTAAAGAAGCTGATGATTGAAAGCACAGAAGGTATGTGTATGAAATGGCCAAACCCGCTTCTTGAGAGTTTCACGTTAGTGCTCTGGCCATGGATTGTGCATTGCAGCTCATAGTGAACATGATAGTAAATCATGGTTTGTGTGTCTTAACCTTGAGGAAAGTAGTATTTGAGGAGAAGAATCTGCTAGGCAGTGACATTGCATTCGGATGGCCCTATAAAGTCACGGTCAGGTGAGGAGGAAAAGACAGTTTTTGCCACAGCACGACAGATGACGCATCGGGCATGTTGTTTAGAACAACAGAAAGCTGAGCTAGTTGGTAAGGATTGCGCAGATGAGTTTTGTGTCTTCTTTCATTTTTCGCCTCAGTGCTCCCTTCAGTTGATAGTCGGCGTTCGTGTTGTCCACTTCTCTACTCTTGTGTCCTGTCTGCACGCCTCTCTTCTATTTTGGCATGTTGTGATCATTTACGTTAAAACACGCTGGCGGGCTAGTTGGTTAGAATCCATGGTAGAGTGTACAAGCGCGACTTGGACGAGGACGAAGAAAGAAACAGATACACAGACACAGCGCTTCACTTTCAACTATATATTTTATTTTCGCACGCATCGATAAATATATACCGTGCGAGCGGAAACAAACGTGACAGCAAAAAAGAACATTGATTGGTACATTTGGTTGAACCGGACACGTGTGCAAGGCAAGGGAAAAAAAGGGGAAAAAAATCTACTACAATTGTCCCGAAGACAAGCCAAGGAATCGTATCTCCTTTTCCGAAAGTGATACCGAAGGTTTGCTTACGCACTTTTGCTGTGTTTTTTTGCTATCTCGTGTGCCTCTACAATCTCCCTCGTCATCCTGCTATGAGCCTTATACAGAACGGAAGTGCTTTCAAACATGGGCTTGCAGGAACAATCTCGGCAGTGAATGCCCAAGTGACCCGAGATTACCTTATTGACATTTTATTGATGCTCCCTTAATCTATCGTTGATGCATCTGCCGGTTTGACCAATATACGTATTTCCGCATGAAAAAATAGACCGTATTCCCGGTCTATTGAAAAAAGCACGAAGGGGGACCTTGAATTGTTTTTTTCTGCAAAAACGCATAAGCCGGAATGTCCCCTCAGAGTGATTGTGTCTGAGAATGCTACTTGGCAGAAACATGTAGCAACCTACTTACAAAAGCACTTAAAGCTCCTGCCAATCGACGACCCATTTTTGGTGACTAAATCAGAACAAGTAGTGGATTTCTTTAAAGACTGTCAAAACAGAGATATGGTCGCTTTTTCTATTGACTTAAAAGATCTGTACTATTCCCTCCCACAGAATGACGTGATGCAATGTGTATCTGATAGCATTGACAAGTTTGGGGCGGTTCGTTTTCAGAACGCTTGTGGTTTAACTAGCGACAGATTTTTAGAACTTCTTCGTTTTTATGTTAACTCGACTTACGCGACTTGGGAAGGAAATGTTGTCAAACAAAAAGATGGCATATGCATTGGGTCATGTATTGCTCCCTGCTTAAGTGACTTGTTTCTAGCTAACCGTGACCAGGTTCTTGATGAACGTCTAAAAAATGACACCGATGTCGTGAAAGTGTTCAGATTCGTTGACGATTTTCTAATCATTCTAAATAACAAATCGCACAATTTTGACTCGCTGGTTTCAAAAACCGTAACCTCATTCACTAAAGTGTTGTCCCCTTTGTCTTTGACATATGAAGTCCCCATAGGCAATTTCATAAGGTTTTTAGACTTGGGTTTATACTTTTATCCACAAATGACATGCTGGAGTTATCAGCCGAGAGGCAATAAGCCTGTCCTACCATTTCATTCTGCTCATTCAAAACTTGTAAAACGCGCAGTAGTGACATCGTGTTTCAACAATTCTTTGACGAAGTCATGTGACCACAAAATGGAAGCCAGTCTCAAAGAGCAGGCCAAGCGCCTGGCAGATTCTGGTTACCCGATGCGCATGCTAACTTCTGTCGCGGAGGGCTTAAGCAAAAAATGCAAAAACGCGTCGAATGCAAGTAGTACCAATGCTAGAGCAAAGAAAGTTGCTGTGGTGCCATACATTCATTGCATTTCTCATAATCTCAGAAGAATAGCGGCGAAATCGGGAGTAGACGTAGTTTTCTCTGCCCCTGAGCGTCTACAGAAGCTATGCAAACAGGTTAACACAGAAAATAACAGAAGGCCCTCATGTTCTACCCAACATCGCCAACAATTTGTAACCTGTACTCATAACGTTGTCTATGCCATCCCACTTTCATGCGGAAATACGTATATTGGTCAAACCGGCAGATGCATCAACGATAGATTAAGGGAGCATCAATACAATGTCAATAAGGTAATCTCGGGTCACTTGGGCATTCACTGCCGAGATTGTTCCTGCAAGCCCATGTTTGAAAGCACTTCCGTTCTGTATAAGGCTCATAGCAGGATGACGAGGGAGATTGTAGAGGCACACGAGATAGCAAAATTACAGCAAAAGTGCGTAAGCAAACCTTCGGTATCACTTTCGGAAAAGGAGATACGATTCCTTGGCTTGTCTTCGGGACAATTGTAGTAGATTTTTTTCCCCTTTTTTTCCCTTGCCTTGCACACGTGTCCGGTTCAACCAAATGTACCAATCAATGTTCTTTTTTGCTGTCACGTTTGTTTCCGCTCGCACGGTATATATTTATCGATGCGTGCGAAAATAAAATATATAGTTGAAAGTGAAGCGCTGTGTCTGTGTATCTGTTTCTTTCTTCGTCCTCGTCCAAGTCGCGCTTGTACACTCTACCATGGATCATTTACGTATTCTTCTACGTATGGGACACACAAAAACTGTGGTATCGTATCATATATTGTAAATTTTCCGAGATTTCTTTTTGTAACATTAGTAAATAGAAGTAGTGGACATTTTAGCAGAGGCTATTAAGGAATACTGTCGTAATTACATGCCGTATTGCAGTTGGAACCGGCTACTAGTAGTAGTCCCGGAGCAGACGACGTCTGCCAACGATGCCACAGTTCACTCGCTCTCATTCCCTTGCCCACAGGACACAGAAGTAGGCATAGTGCTGTCCTTCAGTGATTGAGATAGTTCATCTTTTTGCCAGTTAAGTGTTGCTGAACATATGTATTTCAACCCTTCGCAGTGCATAGTGAGTCTTGTGGATTTCGCAAGCCCTCACAGGTGTGTTGGATCATAATGTTAAACTACCTTCATGCTAACAGAAGGGTATCTAAACATTGTCATTAGAGAACATTACATTGTTTTATCTTATGTCTGCAGTGCACTTGCGTGTAATCTGACTGTAAAGCCTAATAATAATCAGTATCTGTTGCAAACAGTGTATATTCGTCAGTCTGCTTTCATGTGACGAAGATGGAAATGAGTGCAGAAAATAGAAACTTAGTCAAGCTTATTAAATCTGGAGTATTTAATGGGTGCAATAGTTTTACAAAAGAATTTGCTTTTTCTATTGTAGTACCATCATCAGTGATGCAAGATGAACACTTGCCGCCTCTGTGCAAAATCTTTTACAACCTTCAAGTCCTACTTTGAACATTTCGCCTTCCACAGTACCTTGGTGGACGGTGCCTTATGCCACGTCAAGGAGTGCCATGCTGTTTTGAAAACCTACGGGAGCTTCAGGCAACATATCTCAAGGCATCACAGGAACCAAATCAGCGAGTGCCAGTGACACTCCAATACTTATCAGTGTAGTGTGTCGCAATGTGGGAGACTACAGACCACTCGCACAGACTTTATTTCGCACATTGCTGACCACTTTAACAGTGGTTTCAATTGCCTTTCTTGTCCGTTTGAAGGTTGTACAAGTGTACTGCGTTCTGGTGCATCATTTCGGACGCATGTGTGTACAAGCCACAATGCAAAGAGTGCTTTAGAGCACACGCAGGCAACAAACCTAAGCCCTGAGCTGGAAGACCAAATGGTTTTAGGTAATTAACTAATGGATCTTTCAGATGAAAGTTCGAAGGATGGTTCTTGTGGGGAACCCAGTGCACATAGTTCTGAACATGACCTTTACATAGAGAATTTTGCTTTGTTACTTCTCGAACTTGAGTGTAAGCACCATGTGCCAGCTAGAACTGTGCAATATATAGCAGAAGGCATAAAAAATCTTCATAGGTTGAGCCAGGATGTATCACTGAAAGAGGTAGCCGCAATAGTTCCACAGGAGACGTTTGCTGCAGTGCAGTCTCATCTTGCTAATGACAACCTCAACACAGCATCGCAAACACTGGCTTCATGTTATCAACGGTACAAGTACTACAAAAATAAGTTTTGTTATGTGAGCCCATCTGAGATTCATTTAGGCCTCAACAGGCAAAACAGTGCTTCCATTTGCCACTATGTGCCAGTAGCAGACCTTATACAATTCTTGTGGCACTTTTCACCTGCAAGCAAGCAGTTACCTACCTCTCGGACTATGTCTGATGACTGTTTCAGTGACTTTACTTTGTGCCAACCTTTCAGAGAACAAGAGAATGTGATACAAATCATACTGTACCAAGATGAATTTGAAATTGTAAATCCGTTGGGATCAGTGAAAGGAAATTTCAAGTTACTTGGTGTGTACATGACACTAGGCAATTTGCCTCTGCATTGTAGATCAAATGTGGAAAGCTTGCAGCTGGTGATGCTTTGTCGCAACAAGGATATAAGAGAGTTTGGGCTAAACATAGTTTTGCAGCCTTTGGTAAAGGATTTGGTCAGTCTTGAAAGATCAGGATTGTCAATTAATGAGGTTCACTATGTTGTGCGCCTCAGTTTCATTGCAGGTGACAATCTTGGAAGCCACATGGTGGGAGGCTTTACACAGAACTTTAGCACATCCATGTACTTTTGCAGATTTTGCCTTGTGACCCGCGCAGTGTTTGAGCAGGTGCCTAATGCAGTTGGTGAACGTCGTACCCCCCAAAATTATAATGAAAGTTTAGGCTGCCGTGCCAATGTAAATGGTGTGCAGAGCGACTGTGGTTTGACTGGAAATTCTCCTTTCCATGCTCTAAAACACTTTCATGTTTGCAACCCAGGTTTGCCGCCAAGCATTGGCCATGACCTTTTTGAAGGTGTGGTGCAATATGATTTGGCACTATGCATTCGTTACTTTGTGAACAAAGGCTGGTTCACATATGGCTACTTGAACAACAGAATCGCTACCATGAAGCTTAATGCTCATGACTTGCGTAACAAGCCTGCTAAAGTATCCTACAACAGTAACAAACTTGGAGGCCACGCACTCCAGAACTGGACTTTGCTGAGATTATTTACTGTGTACTTGGGCAGCAAAGTAGTAGACATGAATGATGCTGTTTGGGAGCTTGTCATCACGTTGATGCAAATAGTAGACCTTCTAATGGCTCCAAAGATAACAGCTGCCCAGGTTGCATATATGAAAGTGCTGATTGAAGACTATGTTGTTTCTCGCTGTGAACTGTTTCCCAGAGACAAACTCAGGCCAAAGCACCATAACATGTTGCATTACAGTGAACTCTTGCAGCACTTCGGCCCACTTTGTCATGTGTGGACGATGAGGTTCGAAAGTAAGCATCAGTACTTTAAAGAATGTATTCGATCTGTCAGGAACTACAAGAACGTCACCAAGACACTGAGTGAACGGCATCAGCTTTTTCAGTCATTCTTGGCGGCACGTGGATTATTTTGTATTGCCAGTCAGTTCACAGGCATGAGCATGTCCGAGCAGTTGAAAGTACTCGGAAGTTTGAAGAGAAAAGACTTCTCTGATGACTGTGTGCTGCTAAAAAAAGCTACAGTGGAGGGCTACACTTATGCATGTAATGAATATGTGCTTGTCTCGGGCACACGATTCAGTGTAGTGTTTGGTTCCGTGATTGCCATTGTTAAAGACCAGAGTGAAGCGGTAGCCTTGCTGCTTCGACACACACCTGCAGCACTTTTACCTGGCCTTGAACTGTATGGTCTGCAAAACTCAACAAAGGAAACAGTTCTTTTTCATGCACATGAACTTCTTGACAGAACAGCATACCAGCCATACTCCTTTAATGGCAATTCTGTTTCGAGATTGAATTTTTCCTTCTGTGAAAAACTCTGAGCATCATTACCGGTTAAAGGGGCATTAAACAGAAAATTAAGTTCAACTCTATCAGTAAGTTACGTTTCTACAATGCCAAAAAAAGCCAATTGCTGCGAGAGGCAAGCCAGAATAGACGCAAAAACAATGGGTGGTGTTTCCACGCCATCTTGCTGTGACGTCATGGGTTTAGATTATGTTTACTCAGGACTAGTTTATTTTTCATTGGTGAAAAAGAACTACAATGTATTCTAAGCTAGCCAAAGATTGAACATAACAAGTTTTGCTATTCTACAGTGGCTCTAATGTGGGAAGATACTTGCCGACTGTAAAGTGGACGAAGTTCAGACGAGGAGTTGGGTGGAGAGAAGGGAAAGGGGGCGGCTGGTGACAGCCAACCCTGTCAGGTCCAGGAGCCACCAGTATGTACATGCAGCAAAGTTGATCAAATTTTTGCAGTTCTACCGTGTTGTAATTTACAACAAAGATGCACTATAGTTGCCTGGCGAACACAGCTGTCAATGCAGATGGAGGTACTGCGAATGGTTAGGGCCTGCAACAGAATTAGCACCACAACAAAGACAAAACCTTTATGCTTATTGGAATGCAACAGAAGACCAAGCTGAAGCATGTGGAAATGAGCTGGTGGGCATTATAAAAAGGAACTCTGGTCTATCTTAATATTGTTGTTCAGTAGAAAAAGCACGCATTTTGGGACAGTTTGCAGCTTTAAACCCGTGACATCAAACTGGCATATCGACATAGGGGTTTTGGATTGAAAATCAAAAAGTGGTAGTTTGGGTTTCATTTTTTCATATATCGATGATCCTCCTGCGGCAAAATTATTGCAATTGGTTATGGAAGTATTATTCAGCGTAGAGTGCTTTGTTGTTTCTCTTCCATATCCCTTAAGATCCTCTTTACTGTGATTGTACCCATTGCTTTGTATTGTCCTTCCTGTGGCTGTGTTTATGTTTCTCCTTTTCAAAAACTGGTTTTAGTTTGAAGAAGTAGTGGTCTTGTGAAAATGCATAACAATTTTATTTCTTTTGCATTTGCACTTTGTGTCTCAAATAAAATGTTCTTTAGTTCAAGCATGGCTTTGTTTTGCTGCATTAAACAGAATGCTTCCACTTGGGATACAGCTTCTGAGCAGCTGAAACACAGCAATATTCCCAAATGAAAGACTGAATTTATTTATAAATGTAACTGCTGCTTCAACTACTGCGGGAGAAATGCCACTCCTGAAGATATGGAATGGAGACTGCAGTGTGAAAAAAATGGCACAAGCGAGCACACTTGTAGAAGCGCTAGCACAGGCAGAGGAGAAAGGCATTTGCAAGTCGGAAAATGCAAAGGTAACACTCGTGCTTCGTCTAGGTCTCGGCGTTGTAGGTCTTTGCTATGCATGGATCCCTTATCTTCAGTCACGTGCCAGCAGCTTGGGTGCACAGCTTTATTTTTTCTCTGTGGCACTGGCTACTTCATTCCACTTGGCAACCAAGAGGTGTAGGGGCTCTGTAGCTAAAGTGAACTAATGATTTGCCCTTGTTTTCATGGGCAGTAATGACTGGTTAATGAAGTTACCCATTTCCAGCATTTGAATGTGTGAAAATCACTGTAAAAATATGACCTTTACATTAGTATCATCATCATGCATTGGCAAAGTAATTGAGATCCAATTTTCTAGTTTTGTTTTCACAAGAAACAGCTAAGCCTGTTGTCTGTGCTTTATTCAGTAACAAAGGTCTTTTTGATCCATCACAAGTTGTATGTAAAGAACCTCTCACCCCTTCTATACCTGACGGCGAATTTTCTTTCACTGCAGAAAGCTGGAGTACTGTATTTTCTTGTAAATAATGCGACCATGACTATAATGTGAGGGGGGACTTGCGATCACAGAAAAATAAACGGAATATATGTTGGAATTATCACGTAGTGATGCTGGCACAGAAAGAGGAATGGTGCCTAAGAACAGGTGCCTGTAAGACATCGTCCTCCATGGCACCAAGGATATTGACAGGCAGCACCTAGGAATAGGGATGGCCGATTAATTTTTATGTGATTATCGATTATACATTCATCATCATAGCCTTCAATCGATCATTTGTGTACAATGCACGGTCTTTAATTGATTAACTAAGTAATCAAAGTTCTTGCTGGGCACTTTTAAAAATGTTGAAACATGGTTATATACTTTTGTAAGACCCTGTTTTAATGTTTGAGAGGTGGAACAAAGTTCGAAACATGAGTGTATAAACGTTTAATAAAGGACAATCTTTAACTTGTTAAAGACTAATATAGTTTACACTAGTGGTGTTGGAAAAGAGCAGTATATATTAAAGAATATCACTTAGGGCAGAATTAAATCACATACATGGCTCTAGTGAATCTTTGTATAGTGCAGTTAAACAACAAATAAATAAATGGCAAAAGTGAAAATTGAAGTCCAACTGAATTATGCCAAAAATTGCAATACACAGGAGGAAAAAAATTACTGGTTTAACATTTTAAGCCACATGCTCTATTCTACATAAAGTAATGTCAATTGGCTGGGAGTTTAGGGTGAAACTGACATGTTTTTTTAATGGTCACACAAGCAGCATATTAGATAGATACTTGTAAGCTGTAGATTTGCTGGAATCGACATGAACCCCATCACTATGTGAAACATGCTCCAAACTGGCGTGCATGCTGTGGCACGTCTTTAGTGGACTGAGAGTGGCACAACAATGAACGACTGGGTTGCTATTCTAGGCCATGAATTGCGAGGGCATTTCAAGGCTCCGGCTTAGGGCAGCATGGTGGCATGTGCAATGAGGGAGCAGAGAGGGGAAGTGCTCGGCATCACTCGGGACCCGGAATAAAAGTCGACAGTCGCTCTACCACAGCTGCACAGTCTCTTTTCGTGCGCCAGCACTCCAGTACGATTTCGAAATTTTCACGCCACTCCTGTCTAACTCTAGAAAACGATTACTCGAACTGGCCTAATCAATTAAGTTGATTAAATGAAAGGTGGACATCGATGAAGATTAATAATTTTGTAATTTTGTGAGATACGTTTAATCTGTTAAACATTCATCAATATTGCCAACCCTACTTCAGTAGTGCCTGCATATGAGCATGCAACAGCAATCATTGTGGTGTCTAGTGGTTTGGCTACTGCAGTTTGAAGCACCAGAAAGGATAAAGAGCATATTTGCATGACAAGCTTGAATATAATGTGATGCATGTTCTGAGGCCACAAATTCGGAAGATAAGTTTTTATAGTGTTACAATTACGGCAAAATAAGCTTGCGTGATCGCTGAAATTGCGTATTTGTGCACGAATTGGTGAAGCTTTCACTTGGTCATATGTGTAACAAGATAATGCCACTACCATTAAACAGGTTTTTTTGAAAGACTGGACTCTTCTTGAAGAAGATGTCTTTCAAGATGCATTGAAGGAGCTCCCTCTGGATGACAGGATCTTTATAGTTGCTGAAGTTATACCACCAGTGGAGCATGATTCTTCAGGTAAAATGTGTAATGTTTCTTGTTTATTAATTATGTGTACTAAATGATAGACTGTTGCATTTTGACATTATTCCTAGAAGAGCAGAGTGCTTGGCTACTTGGCACACAATGATACTTGAGGAAATCAGCAAAAAAATGACACACAAACATGAAGGTGGCTCGCAGTTTCTTCAAGTATCAGTATGAACCAACTGGCCCAGGAAGCAGCACTTCTTGGTACGCAACTTTTTGTCACATTTAGAGATGGGCAACAGAGACATAACCGGACAAGTACATTTCTACAAGTGAAAGTATTTAATGAAAACGATGCATAAGCAAGCGGCTCTGTTGAAATCCAGAGAATTAGTGAGCATGCAAATACAAGCTGAATACAAACTGACTGAGCAACCATCTAAAGTGCCACGTTTGAAATCTGCCCCCTTGAACCAGTGAATTAATGGGCTTGCCAATAGTGCATTGTATCGGTAATGAATGTGTAATGTGCAGGCTAGTTTTCATTTGCATATCTTATGGCTGAAAAAATTATCAGAAGCAGTGGTTGAGCGACACATGTGAAATTTACAAGGATACAAAACTTACAGGTGTGGTGCTCCTTTAAGACTTGAAGCCATTGTCACACAAATTAAACGACACAAGGAACAAAAGGCTGGGCACCACTGCCCCTACATTCACAACTGATTTATTACTAGAGGCTAGAAGAGAAAACAATAAAGTGTGCATGCACAGTGGTTCTACATGGCAGTGAGAAAAAAAAAGATGGCTTTTCGTAATCACCTTGATGAACCCGTTCACATGCACATTTTATTGTGTGTTCTCTTCTAGCCTCTAGGATAAACAGCTGTGGCGTCCAGTCTTTTTGTTCCTAATGTCTTGCTTGATTTACGCCATGATGGCTTCATCAAGTTTCTAACTACTCCAAGAACAAGTTATTTTTAGTTTCCTTCAAGACTGTTTACATTTCTTTGGTAAAAGGGGGTTGAGGAATTGCAATTGAAATAAATGACAGTATTCGCTTTTTTAAATTTCATGCCCAAATGCAAGCAATGATGTCATCGTGGTCTTAAATACTTGGTCTATTCTTATGCAGGAAAATTTTGAAAATAATCATATTCTGGGATTTCACACGCCAAAACCATGCTATGATTATAACGCATGCTGCATAGGGGGACTCAAGTTGAATTTTGACCCAATGGGTATCATTAATTGCAGAAAAGGTTCCTGAAATTCCTGGATTTGTTACACTCAGATCCAATGTAATTGAACAATATCTAGCACATTTCTGTTTTTGGTTCATGGTGGGATGGGAATGCAGGTCAGGACAGAACACAGTGGGCTCTTGCATGAAAGATTATTGAAAATATTGCTTGAAAAAGATCATTGGGGGGCATGCATTGAGAACAAAATAAGGGAAAATGGCGTGTCAGAATTATCAATGGACTGTTTGCAAGGAAATTTGACAGCAGTGATCTATTGCAGCGAGCATGGTAAAGCAACTATATAAACACACTACATAAAGGTTGTCCGAATGCTTGGTGTACACTAACGTTACTCAAATGCAACTGCCCAACCCTGATGTAACCAAAGTGGTTTCATGGAATATGCTCTCTTCAATTTGATTTTGCGTGCATGAACATAAGTTCTGACAAATAAAGTACAGTCACATTCTTTGTACAGACAGGTATGTGATGGCCATGACCTTCATTCTACAGTGCTCAGTGTTTACCTAGGATGAGTTAGTGGGCTGTCTGGTCAATGTATAAATTGTTACAACCTTGCAGAATCTTGTGCATTACTTTTGGGGCACAACAGATGACTGTGTTGATGTCTATAGGCTGGCATTTCATTTTATACTTTCTCTAGGGCACACAACCTACATAAATTGAAAGGCGCTGTAAAAACGAAGTTAAATCAATGCTTGTATGCAGCCACTCTTGAAGTTGGTGTGAAGTACTTTATTTTGCAGCATTAAACCACATTGGGCTAATTTTTCTTAGAATCGCCGGGTCAACATGTTCACATTTTCAGTGCATTTACACAAGACACAAAATTGAATAAAGAATCAGTCCTGAGTTTTCAATTTATGCTCTGCGAGAGTGGCATGGTGTTCCTGACTCGCCACTGCCATGATTACAGGCTTAAAAGCCACTCAGTATCATTGAAGGCTCGGTACAAACTTCTCTGTGCACTGTAAGCAATGCAGCTGCACTCTGTTGCTTCAGAAAGCCTGTTGATGTGTAGAAGTACTGTGTCTAAAGCCAAAAGTCTTGCAGCTGCTTATATTTCGCACATCAGGAGGTTATTCTGTAAATGTCCACCAAGTGAAATGTCTATTTCAGCTGCCACTGATTGCTGGAGCTGAACAAGTGAGAAGGCAACTTGCTGTGGGTGCCTGTTTCCTTCTCTCTGGCACCCCAGTCTACCCAATCAGCACGTCAGCAGCAGCTAAAACGTACATTTCTACTAGATAGACATTTAAAGAATACTACCGCCTCTTCCCCCACCCCCTTGTGCCAGTACAGCTTTGGCGCATTGACAGGTTTGCATTTTCCAGTACTTTAGGTATCTCGCAAGCCGACTGCGCGACAATTTTTGAAGAAGTGAGCACACCCCAGTTCAACTTTCATTTTGAGAGGCTGCCAAGAAGTGTTCAAGTCGCATTAGAGGCACCTCAGGCACATCCTCCCGGAGAAAGGAGAGATCTTGTAAGGTGCATTGCGCATGACATGATGCAGGTTTCACCACGGCCTAGGAGAGAGTTCATCCGCAGTGTTGCTGAGGCCATGGTAAAGCGTTTTCCTGCTTGCCTTCAGGACCACACAGTCAGTGGCAAGGTGTTTGGTCGAGGATATATTTCCCTGTTCCAGCAACTTGAGAACAGAGTAGAGAATTTGGGCCGTGTGAAACAGCAGGAATTGCCATCATGCGTGAAGACCAAGAAATACTCATATGGCTGTGCCAATTGGCAGCCAGTGTGCTTGCAACCAGTCGAAACCGTAGCTGAAAAAATCCAGTTTCCTAAAGGGGAGGCCCAGAAGACACTGCGAGACATAGATGTACCCTTGGCACAGACCTCTATGGATGCAACCTACAGTGAACAACGAAGGTTCATAAATTCTGATGCACCAGTCCATAGCACAGCAGAAGTCAGAGAGGAGTGGCCATTGCTGTTCCACAAGTCCTTCTTCTACAAGCATGCCTGTCAGCTCCTTGGCAAAAATATGAGGGTAAGAGTTCCTTCTAATGGCAAATACTTATGTCTACGCATTACCAGTCTTTGCTACATACATTGAAAATCACTCATAAGACAATTCAGGTCAGACAAAAGAAATGGCCTCTAGAAGGAAAGTCTGAAATGTTATCCGAAATAGCAGCACATGGTCTTAGTGCGTCTTCTTTTCGCTTACTCATTGTGCCTACTGTAGAGGGACGCTAATAAAGGGAAAAATCAGACATCCAACCGTTCGTAGCAATTGCTACAAAGGAGGAGCACTGAAACAGTTTTCATGGCTATGTAGAAGTGAACTGAGTCGTAGGGTAGATCCCTGTGTTCATCGATATACAAAGTTAGGTGCTTTGCGTAAACCGTGTAATTTATTGAGTTTGCAACACCTGCATTCCATGTAGACGGGGGTAGTAGTAATGTCACTTTGGTGAGCAATCTGATTGGCTTCCCGTGTGATGTAGGGAATGCTTCACTGAAGCATATTTTTAATATCAAATGCTATATATTGAGTCGTCTCTTCAAGTCAGTGGCATATTTCTGCTTTGAGAATGTGGATATTTGTACACATGAACTTGAACATGCATGTGAGGGATGTAGTAGAATGAAGAGCTTCCTGCGAAAAGCAGGGCTTTTTGGAAGCTTTGTGTGGCTACATGGAGAAAGGCAAGGGATGAAAGAGAATGCAACAAAGATTAACACTGACATGGTAGCAAGGACACCTGATGGAACATAGAGGATTTCTTATGTGAATGTAGGTGCAGTGATATCTTCAGCGACAAAAGCATTAAAGGGTCCTTGAACCACCCCACGGGCTTAGTGAAATAACATAGTCCGCGGATAGCATACGCTGTTATGAACATCTCAGCCAAGTTCTGCTGTCGTACGCGGTCCGTGGAGCTCTCAAGCGGAGCGCGAAGTCAGAGCTCCACGGACCGCGAAGTCACCTTTTTCTTGCAATTTTTCTTGAGGCTGCCAAGAAGTGTTCAAGTCGCATTAGAGGCACCTCAGGCACTTCCTCCCGGAGAAAGGAGAGATCTTGTAAGGTGCATTGCGCATGACATGATGCAGGTTTCACCACGGCCTAGGAGAGAGTTCATCCGCGAACTCCCTGTTCCAGTAACTTGAGAACAGAGTAGAGAATTTGGGGCCGTGTGAAACAGCAGGAATTGCCATCATGCGTGAAGACCAAGAAATACTCATATGGCTGTGCCAATTGGCAGCCAGTGTGCTTGCAACCAGTCGAAACCGTAGCTGAAAAAAATCCAGTTTCCTAAAGGGGAGGCCCAGAAGACACTGCGAGACATAGATGTACCCTTGGCACAGACCTGTATGGATGCAACCTACAGTGAACAACGAAGGTTCATAAATTCTGATGCACCATTCCATAGCACGGCAGAAGTCAGAGAGGAGTGGCCATTGCTCTTCCACAAGTCGTTTTTCTACAAGCATGCCTGTCAGCTCCTTGGCAAAAATATGAGGGTACCCAGTCAAAATTCCATCAAGCTACTGGCTTACATGTCTGATGGCTATACATAATTTTGGACCTTGAAGGTCTACCAGTCTGATGGTGTACCGGTCTGATGGTCTACCGGTCTGATGGTCTACCAGTCTGATGGTCTACCAGTCTGATGGTCTACCAGTCTGACGGTCTACCAGTCTGATGGGCTACCAGTCTATTGGTCTCTACCAGTCTACTGGTCTACCAATCTATCGGTCCCTATTAGTTTGTCCATTAATGGCACAAATGCATGATTGCATCAATTTTAAGACATATTGGCACAGCTAGTCCTACGCAGGCTGAAGGAATAACATTCTTGTTGTGCGTCTCAACCACCCAGGCAGCACACCAGCATTGGTCCAACCATGGCCCAATGCTGGCAGAAATGGTACCAATGTTTGACCAATGTTGGCATATTGGCAAAGGGCAACCCAATTCAATGCTGGCCCAGCGTTAAAGCCAAGATTGGACCAATGTTATGCCAATGCAGCAGCCATCGTAGGACCAGCGTTAAAGCGAAGATTGGGCCAATGTTATGCCAATGCAGCAGCCATCGTGCTGCCAGCATAGTACCAGTGTTGAGCCATATCGTTGCCATTCTTAATGCCAGCTTTGAGCCAATGCCCTTTGCATGACGAATATTCTAGATATGCTGGCTTTAGAGCACGCACATATTCTTACCGCAAACATTTGCTAGCGGCATTTTTTGTAGCAATTCTCCCCTTTCCGTCTTCCTCAATAGTAGCTAGGAAAGCTCGACAAAAAGATGTCAAGAAGCAGAAGTCATATATGATTGCAAATAATAATAAAAGAATACTGAAATTGACGTTTATGACAGTTTATTGCGAATAAATTTTCACAAACAGGCATTTTTCGTGGACCTAGATGGGTGACGCTCGGTTATCTTCAAACAGTTTATTTACAGGTACTGCCCTCAGGATAGGAATTCGGCAAGGTGCCGAGGACGGTGGGCTGGCAGGGGTTTCAGGGCAGGGAGCTGACGTCGGTAGGCAGGTTTGTCAGTGCTTGGATGACAGCGGGCTTATCAGGCCCCGAGGACCACGATAACGCGGTGGTTTCGTTGATATTGCTACCATATCTTATAGCGACTTCACCATTACTTGGAGGCAATGTTTGCACTGTAAAATGAAAAGAAACATTGTCAGAGATGTTGGTATGACAAATGTATGTGGGAGAGTTTTCATTTGAAAAATCGCCATACTGCCACAATATTATAAGTCTGAGCAGAGAGTTCGAAGGGGTGAATCAAGAAACTTTCTTGCAAGAGATTTGTCAGGTAACACTTCTTGATATTTCGACATATATGGCATACCTTGTACAAGGTCTAACGTAATATTTAGAACAGACATAAAATGCGCAGGATCCGTCCGCTTTGTTTACAGCTCACACCTAGTCAGCGTAACACTTTAGAATTAAAAATTGCAGCAAAACCTGCTGCAGCACAAAAAGCCTAGTTTCAGACTGTGTAGACACAATGCGGCCTTCGTGCGAAATTTTCAATGTGGAAACCGAGAAGTTCCGTCAGAAACACTAGTAAAAGAAGCATTTATTATACGAAAAGAAAGAAATACTGTCAGCTGGAAATGATGCTTGACCTATACCAGTAAGAAGAAGCGCGGTTCCTCGGTATCACTAGCAGGATCAGGCCGCACGCGTGGTTTGATAAAATCATAGTCCTGGAATTTGGGTGAAATTCACAGAGATTTACACGTGGTTCTACTCCAGGCACTATCAAAGACTGCAAATAAAAGAGCTATTTAATTACAGGCACTCTACATTAGCCAGGCCTGTTTCAGTAGTATATATACCGCGTGATATTGCTTGGGTGATATAGCTTGGGTGATATTGCTTCTGATAAAACTTATAACATGCGCAAAACAAATGCACTCACCATTGTATGATCCATGCTTCTTTGTATCCGAGTTCATCCCACATCGAAGACGGTGGCCAGGAGCGCCGACTTTTTTTCTAATTGTTGTTTCGCCTATATTAATTCTAACACTCACAAAAACTCGTGGCCATATTGCTGCGTATTTCAATATGTAGGCGTCTCAGTAGGAATGACGAGCGCAAGCGAGCATTTTTCACCAGACGAGTGCGCTGGCAAGAACGGACGGCAAGCACTCAGGCGGTGTTGCACCCAGTCGGCGTGCTAGCGACGCATAGAAGGAAAGAGCGAAAGGAAAGGGTGAACGAAGAATGCGGCGTAAACGCCACTTTCCCCCGCTGAACCTAGCCCGACCGGGTTTTGGGGTGGCAGCGATGGAGGGCGACAAGGAGGACAATAGTGACCCCGCGGCATTCCCCCATCCTTCCGAGAGCACCCAATTCTACACAGCAGCTTATGGCTGTCTGAACGCTTGACTGATAGCATTGACCAGGCTCACCTGGGTGCGTGGGGGAGAGGCAATGGGGGGCTTGCGGACGGAAAGCTAGGCCGAAAAAAAAAAAAATCCGGAATGCGCCGTGCCTACTAAAGGCAATGCAAGAGGTTGTTGACACGCAAATGCCAAAACGTGCAATTAATTTTTTTTCTGTCAGGGGCATTCATACAAGGAGCTTACTACACATGCACGAACAAACAAATATATTAGAATAGGAGCATGATGTCGCCGCAACATGCCATGCATGCTAAACAAACAAACAATAGTTTCACTAATGCATATGCGCTCATTCTCGATGCAATATTTATTTATTTATTTACACATACTGCAGCCCCTGCTGGGGCTATAGCAGGAGTGGATAATACAATACATGAAAGAAATACAATAGGCAAAAAAGAAAGTTTAGGCGCAGTGTTGAGGGAGTACAGACAAGAATTCATTTAATGGGAGAGAACAGTTGGTTCCTGGTAGCGAATGCCAGGCTTCAATTGTTTTAGGGAAAAAGCTATACTTAAAAGTATTAGTGCGTGCAAAAAATGGTGTAATGTTAAGCGCGTGATGTCTCCTACTAGAAGAGATTTTTGCAAAGGTGATATATTCATTACTGGAGAGGCGACAAGATGAGTGAATAATGCCATGAAAAAATTTTAGGGAATGAACGTGTCGCTGTTCGGCGAGAGATGTCAGGTTGAGTGAAGACATGACTGACGATGGCGAGAACTGGTGGTCATAACGTCGGTAGACAAATCTGATCGCTTTCCTTTGTATGGCCTCAACTCTGTCTATTTCGTACTGCTTGTAGGGATTCCAAACGATACTACCATACTCAAGTATAGGGCGAACAATAGTTTTATATAACAGTAATTTAGTGTCGCGCGGAGAATTAGACAGAGTACGACGTAAATAACCGAGTTTTTGTAGAGCTTTAGTCGTAATGGAATCAATGTGCTTTGACCAGGACAGGTTAGTGGTGAGCGTGAGACCAAGATATTTATATTCAGAAACCCGTTGAATTAAATTATCATTAAATCCGTAGCTGAAAAGGAACGGGTTAGCTTTATTAGAGAAGGACATAACGACAGTCTTACGGAAGTTAATATTCATTTGCCATGTTTCACACCATTTAGCAAATCTGAGGAATGATTCACTAAGGCGAACATGCTCAGAGGGAGATGAGATGATGTCATACAATACGCAGTCATCTGCATACATTCGAATTTTAGATGATATCTCGTGTGGCAAATCATTAATAAATAGTGTCACGTGGTAGTGACGGTGAAGAAAGAAGCAATAACACAGTAGCAATACTGTGAACGAGAAAACTAACTTTTATTGGGCGAACCTGTGCCCACAAAAACAGGCTACACTTATAGCACAACGATAGCGGCGAACACGGTCGGCGATCGTCGGAAAAACTGACCAGCGGGTCAAGCGCGTCGGCTTTTATAGATCAGTCGTCGAATGTTCCAGATTACCTGATGGGACCCGCGTGTCTTCCACAAAGTTCTACACCATTCATGTCACGCGATGAAATCTGATAACACAAGGTTCGGCGACAACAGACACGCGGATAGAAGCATCGATAACTTTCCAGAAACTTCGGATACATGCAAGCGCGTCCCGCGCTGCGCGATAAGATTTGTTAGGCGGTGAAACCTGGTCGCCCGATAAATATAAATACACGTGTCAATACCCCCCTCTTAAAAAGCATCGTCCCGATGCTACAAAGAGAGCGAAACACAAAGGGACACTTATTAAACATAAGTAACAAAACAACGAAAAGAAATAAAGTCCAAAGGTCAGTTACGCGAAGTCCCAAAGTTCGTCAACGCTGGTGGTACGGCTTGAGCCGCACAACGTGGACAATTTCAGGTCGTGAGCGGCGCCGCTGTGACAGCGAAATGCCGTCTGGCACGACCTCGTAGTCCAGTGCACCAATACGTCGGATGATCTTGTACGGTCCAAAATAGCGAAGCAAAAGCTTCTCGCTCAGTCCTCGTCGGCGTATAGGGGTCCATACCCAAACACGGTCGCCGGGCTGGTACTCGACGAAGCGTCGTCGGAGATTGTAGTGTCGGCTGTCGGTCCTCTGCTGGTTCTTGATTCGCAGGCGGGCGAGCTGTCGGGCTTCTTCGGCGCGCTGGAGATAGGTAGCGACGTCAAGATTCTCTTCGTCCTTTACGTGCGGCAGCATGGCGTCGAGCGTCGTCGTCGGGTTCCTGCCGTAAACCAACTTGAACGGCGTGATCTGTGTTGTTTCTTGCACCGCCGTGTTATAAGCGAATGTTACGTACGGCAGGACGGCATCCCAGGTCTTGTGTTCGACGTCGACGTACATCGCTAGCATGTCGGCGAGGGTCTTATTCAGCCGCTCCGTAAGACCATTCGTCTGCGGGTGGTAAGCCGTTGTCCTCCTGTGCCTTGTCTGACTGTATTTCAGAATGGCCTGGGTGAGCTCCGCTGTAAAGGCCGTTCCTCGGTCGGTGATGAGGACTTCTGGGGCGCCATGTCGCAGCAGGATGTTTTCGATAAAGAATTTCGCCACTTCGGCTGCGCTACCTTTCGGCAGTGCTTTTGTTTCAGCGAAGCGGGTGAGGTAGTCCGTCGCCACGACGATCCACTTATTTCCGGTTATTGACGTCGGAAAGGGTCCCAGCAAGTCCATCCCGATCTGCTGGAATGGTCGGCAAGGAGGCTCGATTGGCTGTAGTAATCCGGCTGGCCTTGTCGGCGGTGTCTTGCGTCGCTGACAGTCTCGGCATGTTCTGACATAACGGGCGACGTCGGTGGTCAGGCGCGGCCAATAATACTTTTCTT
The DNA here is from genome assembly GCF_038994185.2 of Dermacentor albipictus. Classification (NCBI taxonomy): domain Eukaryota; kingdom Metazoa; phylum Arthropoda; class Arachnida; order Ixodida; family Ixodidae; genus Dermacentor; species Dermacentor albipictus. Next base: position 99,344 of record NW_027225650.1, on the reverse strand, counting down.
GTATCCGTGATAGTGTCCGGAAAATCCGAGGTGTCCAGCGGTCGGATCGTCATGTAGGGCATGCAATACTTCTGGACGAAGTCCTGACGGGACAACAAGAAGGTAATTGGCGCGGACTGGCGAGAAGTTCTTCTTCACGAGTAGACTGTCTTGAAGCGTGAAGGAAGATAATCCGCGCTTAAATGCCCTGGGGACAACGTCGGTGTGCCCTTCCAAATAATCGACGAGGCCTTTAAGTTCCGGGTCCGCTCGTTGTTGTTCGGCGAAGTCTTCCGCGCTTATTATTCCAAGGAAGGCGTCGTCATCCTCGTCATCTTGCGGCGGCGGGTCAATGGGGGCGCGGGATAGGCAATCGGCGTCTGAGTGTTTTCGTCCGGACTTGTATGTTACGGTGATGTCGTATTCTTGTAGTCTGAGGCTCCACCGTGCCAGCCGTCCTGAGGGATCCTTTAAATTCGCTAGCCAACACAAGGCGTGATGGTCGCTGACGACTTTGAATGGCCTGCCATATAGGTAAGGGCGAAATTTCGCTGTAGCCCAAACGATGGCGAGGCATTCCTTTTCGGTTGTAGAATAATTGCCTTCCGCTTTTGACAACGACCGGCTAGCGTAAGCTATCACGTGTTCATGTCCATCTTTTCTCTGGACCAGGACGGCGCCGAGGCATAGGCTACTGGCGTCAGTGTGGATTTCGGTATCGGCGTGATCGTCGAAGTGCGCAAGTACGGGCGGCGACTGCATGCGTCGTTTGAGTTCTTGAAATGCCTCGGCCTGCGGCGTTTCCCACTTGAACTCGACGTCGCATTTATATAGCTGCGTCAGCGGCTCAGCGATGCGTGAAAAGTCCTTGACAAAGCGCCTATAGTAGGCACACATGCCAAGGAATCTGCGCACTGCCTTCTTGTCGATTGGCTGCGGGAACTTTGCGATGGCAGCTGTCTTCTGCGGGTCGGGGCGTACTCCAGATTTGCTGATGACATGGCCTAGGAATAGAAGCTCATCGTAAGCGAAGTGACACTTTTCCGGCTTCAGGGTGAGCCCTGATGACTTGATGGCCTCTAATACTGTCGCAAGCCGCTTAAGGTGATCGTCGAAATTTCCGGCGAAGACGACGACGTCATCCAAGTAAACAAGACAGGTCTGCCACTTCAATCCTGCTAAAACCGTGTCCATCACGCGCTGGAACGTTGCAGGCGCCGAGCACAGTCCAAACGGCATAACCTTGAATTCATAGAGGCCGTCTGGCGTGATGAAGGCGGTCTTTTCGCGATCCCTTTCGTCGACTTCTATTTGCCAGTAGCCAGACTTGAGGTCCATCGACGAGAAGTATTTAGCATTGCAGAGCCGATCTAATGCGTCGTCTATCCGTGGGAGGGGGTATACGTCTTTCTTCGTGATTTTGTTCAGTCGACGATAATCGACGCAGAAACGTAGGGTTCCGTCCTTTTTCTTCACTAAAACAACTGGAGACGCCCACGGGCTTTTCGACGGCTGGATGATGTCGTCGCGCAGCATTTCGTCGACTTGTTGTCTTATAGCTTCGCGTTCTCGCGTCGAAACTCGGTAAGGGCTCTGGCGTAGTGGTCGAGCGCTCTCTTCGGTGATTATGCGATGCTTTGCGACTGGTGTTTGTCGAATCCTTGATGACGTCGAAAAGCAGTCTTTGTATCGTCGAAGCAGACTTCTGAGCTGTTGCTGCTTAATCACGGGGAGACTTGGATTTATGTTGAAGTCTGGCTCGGGAACTACGGTCGTCGGGGTAGATGCAACAGAATCCGAGAGGACCAAGGCATCGCTGGTTTCCTGTATTTCCTCGATGAATGCGATCGTCGTGCCCTTGTTGATGTGCTTGAACTCCTGGCTGAAGTTTGTCAGCAACACTCTCGTGTTTCCTCCGTGCAGTCGAGCGATCCCCCTTGCGACGCAAATTTCACGGTCGAGTAGTAGACGTTGGTCGCCTTCGATGACGCCTTCTACGTCAGCGGGTGTTTCGGTGCCGACCGAAATAACGATGCTGGAGCGAGGCGGGATGCTCACTTGATCTTCGAGCACACTCAAGGCGTGGTGGCTACAAGGGCGCTCCGATGGTATCGCTTGATCTTCCGACAGCGTTATTGACTGCGACTTCAGGTCGATGATGGCGCCGTGGTTGTTCAGGAAGTCCATGCCGAGAATGACGTCTCGTGAACACTGTTGCAGGATAACGAAGGTGGCAGGGTAAGTCCGGTCATGAATGGTAATTCTTGCCGTGCAGATTCCAGTCGGCGTAATGAGGTGCCCTCCAGCGGTCCGAATTTGGGGGCCCTCCCATGCAGTCTTAACCTTCTTCAACTGGGCGGCGATGCGTCCACTCATTACGGAGTAATCGGCCCCTGTGTCGACTAAGGCAGTGACTGCGTGGCCGTCGAGAAGCACGTCAAGGTCGGTGGTTCTTTGTCTGGCGTTGCAGTTAGGTCGTGGCGTCGGATCACGGCTGCGTCGTGTTGAACTGAAGCTGGAACGTCGCTTCGTCAAGTCGTCTTTCGTCGGTGTAGTCTTGGCTTCCTGACTTCGTCGGGACGGCGGCGTGTCGTCATTAGGTCGTCGAGACGGTTTCTTCGTCGTCTTCGTCGGCGGCGGAGGATCTTCGTTAATTCGACGAACAGCAACCGCACCTCCATCGGTTGCTGCTTTTAGTTTTCCGGATATGGGCTCGCAGAGCGGCCCCGGGCTGGGCCGGTGTATGGTCGGTGCTGCGGCGACAGGTAGCGGCCTGGTGACGGCGAACGGGACGGTCGTCGAGGGCTCCACTGAGTAGCGGCGAGGTAATCGGCGATGTCACGAGGGCGTTCACCTTCCCTCGGGCGCTGTGCGTTCACGGCGAAGCCTCGCAATCCCAGGTCGCGGTATGGGCATCGGCGGTACACGTGCCCGGCTTCGCCGCAGTGGTAGCAGAGCGGGCGGTGGTCGGGGGCGCGCCAAATGTCCGTCTTCCTCGCGTAGGTGCGCTGGGCGACGGGTGGGCGTGCTGGCGGCGGCGGCGGTGGACGACGGAATTGCGGCGCTACAGGGACCTGGCGTTGTTGCGGAGGGGGAGCTTGACGGCGTGCGATGGCGGCGTAAGTCATCGCTTCTGGCTGGGGCTGCGGTAATTGTGGTTGCACCTCAGGAACTCCTAGCGATCGGTGCACCTCTTCTTTCACGACGTGGGCGATCGAGGCCACTTGAGGCTGCGACGATGGCAAGACCTTGCGCAGTTCTTCGCGCACGATGGCCCTGATGGTCTCGCATAAATCGTCCGTGGCCAGTGATTGAATTCCGGAGTAGCTTGTTGGCTTGGTGCGTCGGTCAAATTGCCGGTTCCGCAATTCCAGTGTCTTCTCGATGCTCGTCGCCTCATGAAGAAACTCGTCGACGGTCTTCGGTGGACTTCTTACCATACCGGCGAAAAGTTCCTCCTTTACGCCACGCATCAGTAGACGTACTTTCTTCTCCTCGGACATTTCTGGGTCGGCGTGGCGGAACAGACGGCTCATTTCCTCAGTGAAAATCGCGATCGTCTCATTCGGCAGCTGCGCTCTTGTCTCCAGTAGAGCTTGGGCTCGTTCTTTTCGCACGACGCTTTGAAATGTTTTCAGGAAGCCGCTTCGGACGAGGTCCCACGTCGTCAAAGTGGCTTCTCGATTCTCGAACCACGTCTTGGCGGCGTCCTCCAATGCGAAGTAGACATGTCGTAGCTTGTCGTCGCTTGCCCAGTTGTTAAACGTAGCGACCCTCTCATACGTTTCCAGCCAGGTTTCCGGGTCCTCAAATGTGGAACCGCGGAACGTCGGTGGTTCCCTGGGCTGCTGCAGGACGATGGGGGACGCTGGGGCTGCCATTGCGGTTGCCTTGGCCACAATCTTCTTGGTCTTCTCAGGTAGAAGTCCGTGCTCCGGGGGCAGCTGTTGAAGACGGCGGCTTGCTCGGTGGTCCGGGATTACGTTGGTGTTCTGTTCGCGGTCTGGGCTGGGATCACGGCTTGTCGGGGGCGTCCTGTACATGGACGAAAAGCACCTCCACCAGATGTCACGTGGTAGTGACGGTGAAGAAAGAAGCAATAACACAGTAGCAATACTGTGAACGAGAAAACTAACTTTTATTGGGCGAACCTGTGCCCACAAAAACAGGCTACACTTATAGCACAACGATAGCGGCGAACACGGTCGGCGATCGTCGGAAAAACTGACCAGCGGGTGAAGCGCGTCGGCTTTTATAGATCAGTCGTCGAATGTTCCAGATTACCTGATGGGACCCGCGTGTCTTCCACAAAGTTCTACACCATTCATGTCACGCGATGAAATCTGATAACACAAGGTTCGGCGACAACAGACACGCGGATAGAAGCATCGATAACTTTCCAGAAACTTCGGATACATGCAAGCGCGTCCCGCGCTGCGCGATAAGATTTGTTAGGCGGTGAAACCTGGTCGCCCGATAAATATAAATACACGTGTCAATAGTAAGAAAAGTAGAGGTCCTAGGACCGAGCCTTGAGGGACGCCCGATGACACATCCACCACCGAAGAATTAATGGAGTTAAAGCTTACGAATTGAGTGCGGTGAGACAAAAAACTGTCTATCCAGTTCACTAATTGAGGGTTGTTAAGAATGGCATTTAGTTTGGACAGTAGTTTTGAGTGAAGTACGGTATCGAAAGCTTTGGAAAAATCTATGAATATAGCGTCAATTTGAAATCCCTTATCCAGGTTAGAAGCTATGTCATGCGTGAACTCGACAAGTTGTGTTACGGTGCTAAAACCGCGTCTGAATCCATGTTGCACATTAGAGAGAATGTTATTTGATTCAAGGAATTCCATGATGTGTTTTTATATTATATGCTCTAGTATTTTGCATGAATATGGTGTTAAAGATATTGGCCGGTAGTTAGAAAGATGCTGCTTACTACCTGACTTATGTAACGGAAGCACCTTAGCCATCTTCCATGATGAAGGTACTATGCCGGAAGTTAGCGATTTATTGAAGATAAGAGTGAGGTATCGTGAAGTCCATAAGGCATACCGAACGAGAAACAAATTCGGGATTCCATCAGGCCCTTCACTTTTCTTTGTATCAAGATTTAGTATGAGGTTTAAGACACCTTCTGCGCTAACCAAGACATCATTAATGGGGCAAGTCGGATGAATGTTTGGAAAAGGAGGAACAATATGATTATCGCAAGTAAAAACGGACTTAAAGTATGCGTTGAAGGCGTTCGAGATTAATAGTGAATCACTAGTCATTTCGTTCTTCACACATAAGGATGTACAAGAGGTGTCACGAGGAAGAATGGATCCCCAGAATTTACGCGGGTTACTTTTCAACAGAAGCGGTAGCTGCACGCTATAAAAAAAATCTTTGGCTGATTTGGTTTTTGTACAAAGATCCTCCTTCGCCTTAGCTAACCTAGCAGTGTGTACGGGGTTATGGGAGTCCTTCAAGCGTCGAAGCCTGCGAACACGACGTGAAAGATGTAGTATATCTCGGTTCATCCAAAAATTTTAGTATTTTTCTTTTTTGTTTTGATGGGAATGAAGTGTTCGATACATGACATGACAATATTTTCAAAATATGTCACGAGAACATTCACGTCACTTGATATGCTGAGTGTTTCAAAGGTGTCGAAGGCATCAGCCAATGTATCTAAAATAGAGGTGTCGTCAGCGTGATTGAAATCGCGAAATGTAGTAAGAACGAAGGATGGTTTAGGAACAATGCACGGAAGGGAAACAAAAACAGCCTTATGATCAGAAATGCCTTCTACCACTTCACAAGTGTAACCATACGCGGTGAGGTTCGAGCTAAGAAAGACCAAGTCCAAAAGAGCATTCTGTCTCGTAGGCTCGCAAACGATCTGAGTAAGCCCCAAATTCAGGCTAAAATTTAAAAGTTCTTTATCGAAAGAGCCATCATGACCGCATGTCGAAAGAGAGGGCCAATGAATGCCCGGTGCATTGAAATCGCCCAGACAAATGAAGTTGGAAGGACCTAGGTTGTGCATGTGCATGAACGTTTCGATTGCTTGAAGCGAGTCCACCGTTGTTCCCGGGGGGCGATAGAAAGCGCCGATTACAAAATGCGTTTTTTCCAAGTGAAGTTTGCACCAGGCCGACTCCGTATCTAGAGGAGCTGGAAGAACGGAAAACCTGAGATCAGACCGAAGCAAAAGGGCGACGCCGCCCCCCTTACTGTTCTGTCTGTCCGTCCGAATTGCGATATAGTCCGGTGGAGTGAATTCCGAGTCAAAAATCCCACTGTGTAGCCACGTTTCCGTGATAGCAACAACGTGAGGACAGTACGAGTGAATAAGAGATAAGAAGGCAGGAAATTTATTGGTGATACTTCGTGCATTAAGATTGAGTAAACGAAGGCAATCAAGCGATGTGGGAGCTGGTCAAAGATGCGATGACGGTGATGCCGTATGGCTGCTCGCATCGGCACCGTTGCTAACTAAAGGCACAGATGAGGAGCGAAAGGAATTACTGGAAGTTTTCACCATTGAGTTAGACAAGTTATCCCAGTGATAGCGAATCTTGTTAATAAAGACATGATCATAGCGCATTTTCACAACAAAACCTTTGTCGCGAAATGAACCAGAGGCCTCCCAGAGCTTTTTGCGAACAGATCTCACGTTTGAAGACAGGTCATCGGTGAAGCGCAGATCGGAATTTATGAGTTTAGTGGCATTTTTGAAGATCTGAAGCTTTTCCTGGAAACTCAAGATTTTCATTATTACGGGGCGCCGGTGGCCTTCCCGTGGCCGACCAATCCTGTGACACCGTTCAATGGACGGACATTGCATCATTAATGTCTCAGAAAATAGCCGTGAAACATTAGCTAATAATGTTTCGCGAGTTTCGCCAGCCGGTTCATCAAGACCGTGTAGAATTATATTGTTGCGACGGGACCTGTTTTCTAGTTCATCATTCCTCGAAAATAGCCGTGTCACAGTTGTCGAAAGCAAAGTCACCTCTGCCTGTAGTTTGGTGCACAGGTCGCTGACCGCAGGGGTGCTAACTGCTGTGGTCATGCGATTGTCTAAGTCCTCGAGACGTGAAGAAACAGCCTTGAAGTTGTTTTGACTGAGACATGCTTCCAATTCATCATTCTGCGTGACAAGCCTGTTCACTGTGGCTGTTAATGCCAGAATTTTATTTTGCACGTCATCAGACACAGAGCCAGAGGCCGAGAATGAAGATTCAAGTGAAGCTAGACGGCTTTCAAAGGCCTTGAAACGGGAGTCAACGGAAGTTTTAAGGTTAGCAATATCTTGCGCAATTCGGTTCTGGCCAGCGAGGAGTTGAGCAAACATATCGCCAACGTTGTGAGTGTCAGCAACCGCTGCTGGCGACCTATCAAGGGTAGGGGCGCATCCGGATTGAGAGTTTAGCTCTGTGTTGGCTTGAGGGTTCCTTCTAGTAGGCCCTGGGTTCGTCTCAATATCACCACTCAACAAAAGGCTATTAACAAGATGCACAAGCTCTTTCGAAATGTACGCAAAACAGGAATTGCAGCATCGTGGGCAAGGCAGCAGCAACAAAAAGGGGTCGTCGGATCGAATGCAGTAAGCATTATTGAAGTGACATACCTGCACAAAGAGCAGAATTCGTCTAAGCATGGTTGCGGTGTTGCTGTCACCTTGCCCACTGAAGAAAGCGGCCAAGGGTGCTGCTCTTATAGTCGCAGGCGCTGACGTCACAGCGTTGGCTACCAGTAGGATTGGACAGTCCGTGATCACGTAGTCGAACGGAGATAAGTTGAAATCGGCGGCGGTCGGGCCAAGGCTATCTTCACCAAAGAAGACAGGGCAGGCCAGGTACGGGCGAGATGAATCCTGTATGCGTTGTTCCGGAATCGACGACGCATCCTGGACCGCCGGAGGGGGGCCCGCAGTAGCAAGGAACCCGAAGAGAAACTGCACAAAGAGCAGAATTCGTCTAAGCATGGTTGCGGCGTTGCTGTCACCTTGCCCACTGAAGAAAGCAGCCAGGGGTGCTGCTCTTATAGTCGCAGGCGCTGACGTCACAGCGTTGGCTACCAGTAGGATTGGACAGTCCGTGATCACGTAGTCGAACGGAGATAAGTTGAAATCGGCGGCGGTCGGGCCAAGGCTATCTTCACCAAAGAAGACAGGGCAGGCCAGGTACGGGCGAGATGAATCCTGTATGCGTTGTTCCGGAATCGACGACGCATCCTGGACCGCCGGAGGGGGGCCCGCAGTAGCAAGGAACCCGAAGAGAAACTGCACAAAGAGCAGAATTCGTCTAAGCATGGTTGCGGCGTTGCTGTCACCTTGCCCACTGAAGAAAGCGGCCAAGGGTGCTGCTCTTATAGTCGCAGGCGCTGACGTCACAGCGTTGGCTACCAGTAGGATTGGACAGTCCGTGATCACGTAGTCGAACGGAGATAAGTTGAAATCGGTGGCGGTCGGGCCAAGGCTATCTTCACCAAAGAAGACAGGGCAGGCCAGGTACGGGCGAGATGAATCCTGTATGCGTTGTTCCGGAATCGACGACGCATCCTGGACCGCCGGAGGGGGGCCCGCAGTAGCAAGGAACCCGAAGAGAAACTGCACAAAGAGCAGAATTCGTCTAAGCATGGTTGCGGCGTTGCTGTCACCTTGCCCACTCAATAAAACGGTTCCATCAGCTCTGAGGCACTGTAATTCTCGATTCTCCTCAGAATCTTGACCCACTAAAGCCGCGGAGTGTACATGCAAAAAATACAATGCGCAGGCAAATTCGCAATACCGTTGCTTCTTATGTTAAGCTCAAGTTCTTATTCACGATCAATAAAGCAGCGGCTAAATTTATGCGACTTCCCCTGCTTGCTACGTGGTACACTGGCTTTTCTCTTTAGGGGACACATTTCGGTAAAGGAGAAGTGCAATAATGGCGGTGTACCATTCATGGAGTTGACATGGGAGAACATGTTTTTGGTTCCTGCACAGCGTGCCTGTGATCAGTGCGTTAGTTTTCAAAACACGTTGTTAAATCTCAGCAAGTCGTAGAGCACTAAAAGCCGACAAGGCGAAAATTAGCTTATTACGGGCCAATGTCCTCCAAAGAAATCCAACTAGTAACCCATATTGGCAAATCCATACGAAAGTCGGTCCAATAATTCCCGCCTTGTTGAGCGGCAGTGCCAATATTGTTTACTGACTGTGTAAAGTGGGCCAACATTGGATCTCTATCAGAATGGCACAGCCAATATTGTTTACTGACTGTGTAAAGTGGGCCAACATTGGATCTCTATCAGAATGGCACAGCCAATATTGTTTACTGACTGTGTAATGTGGGCCAACGTTGGATCTCTATCAGAATGGCACAGCCAATATTGACACTACGCTGTTAACCTTAGGCCAACATTGGGCCAGGAACCAGAATGGCACTGCCAATATTGGAACCACGCTGTTAATCTTAGGCCGTCATTGGGCCAAGAAGTGCCAATATGTTTCCAACGTTGGCCCAACCTGACGTGCCACCTGGGCAGCTTGTATGCCAGTCAGTAGGCAGGCATGTGCGCATTCCACACTCCATTTTTAACAGGACAAACAAAATTAAGGAAATTGAAGCTTTATTTGCACTCGACATGACCAGTTCGGTTTTGTCGTTACATTGATGCAATCAGTGGTGCAAAAGAGCAACGCATAGATGCATAATGTATTGCTCGGCAGCCACAAAAATAGAGTACGAGATCTTATTCACCCGCTGAGCTTATGAGTTGATGACAAGTCACCGAAAAATATTGTAGCGCAGCCTTCATTCCGCTTCTAACTGGCCCAGGTTTGTGATGTCGCTTATATATACTATATATACATAATATACTCACGCGGTAGCTGTGCTAAAATAGCGGCAATTAGTTTCTGCTCTCCTCGACACTCTTAAGGTAGCGCAACTAATGTTATTGTGTAACCGTAATTAACATGAGGTGAAGAAATATCATTCACCGATGTACTGCGGAAAGCCACTCGGTTGCTAGTTGCCTCATGCATCTGCCGATTTCGGCACCACAAAGGCTAAATAAAAGTAAAAGCACTAAACAAAGACTGATCGCGGTTTCGATTACTGCAGATTTTTCATGAGGTTTTACACGTTCAACTCGGTTAATCGGCTGCGCGGACGTTTTCGTTTCGGACGGTCATGATGCCCGTAGAAATCTATCTAACCTTTAAGCGCCCTACTGCATGGTGTACAAGAGCTACATGTAAAGGATCTCCAATAAACGACAAGACTCTTAGTGACATTGGAGGGTTGCCTGTAAGAGTTTTTACATGACTTTTAAGAGCCCTGTTTGTATTGGGAGGGTGCATATAGACACTCTTGACTGACCTTTAAGAACCCTATTGGTATTGGGAGAGTACCTGTAGGAATCCCTGACTGACCTTTAAGAATCCTATTGCTATTGGGAGAGTGCCTGTAGGAATTCCTGACTGACCTTTAAGAATCCTATTGGTATTGGGAGAGTACCTGTAAGAATTCCTGACTGACCTTCAAGAATTCTACAAGTCCATTAGGATAGCCCTGACGGATTTTTGACCGGGTAATGTAGGGTGATTCTCACCTCAAACGCTCTCAAACGCTCTCGTTTCAAAAACCTTATGCTCCTCGCACTTTTCTGTGTGCTCTATTTCATCATAAAGCACACTCCAATACGCGGCTGCCATTGGTCGCTGTGCTTGGCTACACCGCGGCCGTCACGAGGTGCCGCCACCAGTCCAGTGGCTAAGCGCACTGCAGCTCTCTGAGCTGCAGTGCGCTCAGAGTTGCAGAGCAGAGCTGCAGCTCTCTGCTGCGTTTGGTTTACGTTTAGCGTGGCATAGGCACGAAATCAGGAATTGGAACTGCGCGCCACGGTGGGACGTCTCCGCCGCAGCCTTCGCAGTGCAAGGCATTGGAGGAGGAAGGGGAGCACAGCTAAGGCCTTGTTTGATTGTCGATAACTACGCTTCTACTGAACGCATCGAAGTACTTTTTGTGGCAGAGTGGTTTTGAAATCAGGGGCACAGGGTCATTAAAAGTCCGAGATACAATAATAAATAACATCGAAGAAAGAAACTTTACCATTGGTATATTCCTAGACTTTCGCAAGGCTTTTGATAGCATAAAACATAATATATTACTAGAGAAACTCCAAGTTTATGGCATTAGAGGCATAGCATTAGAACTTATGCATAGCTACCTTGAATCTAGATTTCAGTAAACTTCCTTGAAAGGTTACAGTTCTGAAAAGAGCATGATTAAATATGGGGTACCACAAGGCTCCATTTTAGGGCCATTATTATTTATTATTTACATAAATGACCTAACTAACATTCCATTGACAGAGGAAATGATACTGTATGCTGATGACACTAATGTCTTTTTTTCCGGAGCAGACCTTCACGAACTAGAAGTTACCGCAACCCATTGGTTGCAAGAACTTAGCGAGTGGCTCTATCTAAATAAACTTGACTTAAATGCAAAAAAAAAACGAAATTCACAGTTTTTTATTCCAAGAATAAGCAAACAGATTACGACGTAAAGCTTTTTTATTCTGGATCGCAACTTGAACATGTCTCAAGCCATTCGTTTCTGGGTGTTACATTTCACAAAAACCTAAGCTGGACAGAACACATAAATAAGGTACGCACTAAGGTTGCACGATCTGTTGGCTTGCTACAACGGATCTGATGCATTGTGCCTGGCTTCTCATACAATTGTACTTTTCGTTTGTGCACTCGCATCTTAGCTACTGCCTCTTAGTATGGGGAAACGGTAATAAAACAGATATAGAAAAATTGGCAGTTTTGCAACGGCGAGCTGTCCGGTTGCTGAACTTCTCGAAACAATACATAGGATCTTCTATACTAATGATGCGCTACAAAATTCCTAATATTAGAAACTCTTACAAAACAAAGATCTGCATACGGCTATTTAAGCAGATCTCCAGCAACAGGGAACTATTTTCAACTCTCTACCTGAGTAGAGACACGGGGTACAACCTACGTCACACATCAATAGTCATAAAGAAACCAAGGACAAAATATGGCACGCAAACGATCGAATATGAAACCATTTCTTTATGTAATATGTACCCTAACATTGTTGACGAAGCTATAAATTCTAGAACAATTCACAAATTTAAACATGCAATACAAAACATAATATTTTCTGATCACTGTGTTTAACGAATGTTAATAATGTTTCTTTGTTTAATATCAATATCAATAGTAATGTTATTAATGTTCTATTCTGAATGTATAATTTTTGTTAATAACAGAATGTTCTTATTTTTCCTGTGCAGTATTTATTCAGTTACTTGTTATTTGGCAAACGGTTTATACTTTTCATTGTGTTTAAAATTTTGCTGTAAATAGTATTGAAGTGTTGTGTCATATTAATTGTACTTTGTTATCAGTTGACTGCTACTTCTGCTGCTCCAGCGAGGCAAAGGCCTTAGTCAGGAGGATTACGCCCTCCTTTTGCCTTACCTTGCGGGCAAACCTTGTATTTATGTTGCCCAAATAAAGTCTAAAGTCTAAATAGCCTGTCTTCACTTCAGATGTCTTTCTCCACTTCGATAAAAAGTGGTTCAGGGCCCCTTTAATGGTACTGATGCTGCATTGCACTTGCCTTGCATTGCAGGTGTGTGTAGAGGGTTATGTACAGCTACTGCATGCTGTATTAAAGGCGAGTGCTGCACATGAACTTCATTTTAAGGCCAGTATCACCACAGTAATGAAAAAAATCCATTAAAAAGCGACATGAGAACATGCTCAGTTCAAATCAATTTAACAGACTCTCGCTTCACTGCAACTTGTTTCCAAGAAGGTGGGACATAGGCATGGCCACTTGGCAAAATGTCAAGGAAGAATGCCGCAGCTTGAAAGAATGGTAATGTTTAATCACTTGTACTTTTATTTAATTTGATGTGCTGACATAATGTTCCTGTGAAGAAGCACTTCGTGTGAGATACTCTCAAAGTGATACTTTTAGGTATAACAAAGCTGGTTTTATCATCCCTTTAACAACTTCGCTAAGCAAGAGCTCTTCCATCCAAAACTGAAACATCTGTACAGGATTATCTGGATCATTGGGAGGCGTCAGGATCTCTTGTTCCAAAAGGCATGAAGGAAGTAAATGCAGCATTTTATGCAATGCATAAATGGTGTTCAGGTTTGTGGAAGGCGTTCTCTGGTTTGCGTAATTCACATATGTTGGCCTTGGTGTTTGTTTATACTCTGATGCGTAACTTAAGCTTAATAGTCATATCATAAGAAGCCAAAAAACACTGACACCGAGTACAACATAGGGGAAATTACTTGTGCTTAATAAACAAAATAAAGAAACGATAAATTAAAGGAAATGAAAGTGGATGAAAAAACAAATTGCCGCAGGTGGATAACGATCCCACAACCTTCACATTTCGCGTGTGATGCTCTACCAATTGAGCTACCGCGGCGCTGTTTCCCCATCCACTTTCTTGGGTATTTGTCTCCTAGTAGAACCCTGGGAGTGTTAGCCAGCGCCACCGCTCACAGACCTCGGTGGCAGACGTGGAACATCCTTTCTGCCGCAGGTGTCACGAACATGTGGTCCTTTTGGGTGAAGGCAACCAGTAAATAAACCCACACATGCTACCGGAAGGCAATAATGTTGCCGGATTCTAATAGCTTAATACTAACTCATTGGCTACCAAAGCTGGCAAACCACTGGACCCAACAACAGGGGCACATTGCCAAAGCCACAATTATTAAGAATATTAATAATTATAATATTAAGAATATTAAGAAGCTAGTAAAAGCCTAGTTTTGTATCATGCGAACAAGCCAGAGTGGTCACAAGACGAGACAATGTAATCAGTTGTAGTTGAACGAAGAAAGCCTCAGCCTGAAGACAACATTTTGACAAGTCTCATGGTACCTGATGAAATCAAGTTCCCCTTGTCAAAATGTTGGCTCTGGCTGACACTTCCCTTGCTTGATAGTGCTCATCGCTAGTATTACCTTGGAGTTCCTAATGAGGATCACAAACATGAAATGTTTTTAAAGTTTGAAGCTTTTTACTGGCACCAGCTGGCACTGAGCACCTCATTGTTTATTGTTTTTCTGGAAAATCTGTATTGCCACTCAAGAGCAGTGTGAAACTAATTCAGTATATTCAATTGCCTCCATTTTGGAAATACACTGGGGCTGTTTGGCATATGTGTCGTCTTTTAGTTCCCACGTGCTATTCTTTCTTTTCACAGGAAGGTACAAGCATCACGGAAGTGATGGACGAGTTTCCATCTGCACCAGTTTTGGTTTCATTAGGTAAGACACTGATGTTCAAAGTCTGTAATGCAGTGCAATACTGTCGCCGACCGTTTATTCGAATCTCACGGGGACTGCGAAAATGTCCGAATAGGCAGGTGTCCAGAAAAGCAGATTAAGAAAAAAAATCCTTTATTTCCACGCACTTATTCGGGCTCGGCAGTAGGCTTGAAGAAATCGTGAATTCGCCGTTGCAAGCTGTTCTGTTTAAGCACACTCAGATAAGCCTGAATCTCGGAGAGGGTCGTACGGTCACTCACTGCTTGTACACACTCCGCATGCAACGGCAGTGTAGCACATGCTGCGTCATCTTCCTAATCGGAGTCATCGTCATCCAGCAGTGCAGCAAAAACTGACGAATGATCTCACCGTCGTCGAGTACTGTGCATGTCAGTACAGCAGTTTCAGCACCTGTGAAACTGTCAAATGAGACGGTGTCCGGAAGCGCAATGCAACCACTGTGCAGGTCTCGGCAGAACAGTTTTAGCGTCAGCAGGGAGCACATCGGAAGGCTACAAATCCTAGCCCTCCCGGCACCCGCTCGCAGGCATGCCCCAGCGCAGTCTGAGCGGGCACTGTCGGCGCCATTAGACACCTGACATGATGTTTCCGTATGTTGCATTTCATCATTGCAACCTCGACATAGCACACAAAGCAAACATCACCACACCCTCACGCCGACACCAGTCGTACAAACGAAAAACGTGGCCTACTCGCAGCGTCGTGCACGAAGGAAGAAACAAATCAGCTGCTGGCTTATCTTGACATGGATTACTAAGCTGAGACCGGAACTACTGGAGCTACGAACCAAGCAGAAACGATGATGATGAGAGGGGATTTGCATTAGCGCCGCTTCTTGGGGCAGCAAGGAGGCTCCGTTCAAAGCAAAAATGGCGTTCAGCAAGTCGAACCATGCACCGGTCAGAGTTTGGTGCATGGTGCTCTCGATTGAGTTGGCTTAAGGAGTGTCCGAAAAATCAGACAAGAGGTTGCAAGGTGTCTGAACTTTCAGCAGTTGTTATACATGGGGAGAATGGCCGTGCCGCGAAGCAGACCGAATAATCGAGCATGTCCAATTTTTGAAGTCCGAAAAATCAGTCGGCGACTGTATGCCTTTGCAACAGCACCTGTTCTTGTCGTTTTATGTGCCGCATAATTAGGCCTGCTCGGAAGTGTGTTAACTACGAAAGTAGCAAAGCCTGTCATAAGGAAGAGCGAAACATCTTACCAACCTCTCCAAAATAATGAGCAGACTAAGATTGTAGAAATACCTGTGTAGTTTGTAAAACATGTGCAAATGCTTCTGTCTTTCATAACTTGACTTGCAGGAAAAACAGGCGAGAGGCTTGCAGTATTTCTTTTACTTTGATGGTAGCTTTGTAATTAAACATCTGGCGGTAAAGTTGGAGCTAATGCACTTCAGCTTGTCGTATTCCTGTGGCTATGCAATGCTTGCAGTCCTAGCCAAGGTAAACACCTTCATATGGCACACAGATTTAAGGACTATAGGACTGAATTTACTTATCTTTAAGGTACTTGGTTATTGTGCCATATTGTTGTATTCAACAAGTATGACAGACTCAATTTTGTACATATTTGCAGAAAAAGACTCTCCAGGTATCGTATTTACTTAAAATTGGCAGCACTAGTTTGTTTGAATAAGTATTAACTGATATGACAAGCAGGTAGATGTGGTCTCCGTTGCATATTGAATATCATCTATATAAATTTCATTGGTGCTTATAAAATGTGTATTATGTATTGCAGGAGGCATCTTTGAGAAGAAATGTTTTGTTGTTTGCGAGCAGCAGCTGTTGTTTACGGAGAGCACTGGCTTCATAGAGGCAGCGTGTCTTGCCTTCTTATGCTACTATGTGTTTAACATGACCTATGCAAAGGGAGCAGCTACAACACTTGAGTTCATTCAGAGGTGAGTTGTGCTATATCAGTGCGCAAGCTTTTGCCTATCTATGAAGACAGATTGTTGACATCTCTAATTATGATTGATAGGAAAATGTAGGTGTCTGGAGCAGATTAACTTTTTTTATCATCACTGAGAAAGTTTATAAGTAAGATGTACACATCCTTTTTTCTCACTGGATATTGATAATAGTGCAGCATGTTATAGAAAAGTAAACCCATTTTTTCAAATCCAGAATTTTTGGCAACAAAAGGAAACAATTGGACAGTTCATAAAAATGCGGTAAAGACAAAGACAAAAGAAACACATACGACAAGACTAGTGCTACTTCCATTTAACGTGTATTTCAAACGAACATCTGTTACGATTTGCACCTCAGGAACATCATGCACTCATCACCATACACACGAAAGATTGTGAATGAATCGGATCATATGCACGATTGTATGGTAAATCAGTTCATGTGCCTATATACCTCAAAAGAAATGTCACTTTTTCTTGCAAAACCAAAGATGGACTGCTGATGCACTTGTCACTTGCTTTCCTTATGAAATATGCTTCAACCATTTCGTGTTGTGTTTTTGTGTATCCTTTCCACAAGAAAGCTGTGTCTCCAAGCATGGGTGTGCATGCACACGTTTTGCAATGTTCAGCCAAGTGACTATCATATCCTTTTCTAACAGCATTATTGTGCTGTCTGGCCCTGTAATTGAAGCACTGGTTTGTCCTATATAAACACGTCCACAATCTAAGGGTATATGATAGACAATATCTGAAGTGCATTCGGTGTAATTAGTCCAGTGATTAGTATGAAATTGGGTGCATTTCTGGTGCTTCTTGTTTTGAAGGTTACACACTGCTGACAATTTACTAAGTGCTGAATAAACCAGATTGACATTGTGTTGGTTTGCGACCTTTTTCAAGTTATCTGAAGCTTTATGGAGGTATGGAATTACATGTACAGGTCTTTTGTCGCAATCTTTGGTTGGGCACTTTCTTCCCAACTTGACCAAAGCAAGGGATTGTTGAAACGTTTGGTTGTTTGAAAAGCTGGACTCTGTGGTGCTCGTTGGTTTGTTACCATGGCTTAGGGGTGTCGGAACATTCACAAGCACTAACACTTGTGAGATGTTGCAACAACTGCAGGGCAAAAGTGTTTATATCTGCAGCTAAAATCTGTTCTTGTCTACAAACTCGCAATAATCTGGGCACTTTTGATATCTGAACTAAAATCTCTCAAATGTTTGTCATCTCATCCACTGCTGCTGTTTGGATGTGGATATGTTATAGTACAAAAAGCATTTAAGACTTCTGAATGTGAAGTCATTCAGATCTATGGTGATAAGAGATGCTCACATTACTAGTGCTTGTCTTGCAGGCAAATATGTGATATTAATCCCTGCAAGGGCAGCAGATCCCAGGGCAATGCCCGCCGTTTGGCTATTCCTACAAAGGTAGTGAAGCTGGCACAGCTTCTTCGAAAGGAATGTCAGTAGGAAGTGCATTTTTGGCTTCGTTTCTTATTTACAGGACTGTTACATTGTGAAATGTACACAAAAACAGACCACTGAATTTTCTATACCTTAATGGGAGCATTTAAGTTGGCTGTTTTATACCTGCCTTGCAGCAAGTAGAAACATCTCAAAAGGATTATTGTATAGTTATTAAAATGTGTCAGACAATTATTGTCATGCATAAAAGCAAAAATTCAAGCTGTAGATTTGCAACCCCTAGAGGTGCAGTTGTGTTGCCTAAAATTACCCACTGCATTGTTCTGCTGTGGATGCCTAAATTTAATCTTGAGGCCTCAAGTACAATGCCCCCTGTACCCTATTTATTTATTTATTTATTTATTTCGGATACTTTCCTGACCCGAAGGCATTACAGAAAGGAGTGGTAAGTGGAAAAAAAAGTACATAATTATACAATAATAGGTATTACAAAACGGCAGAAAATACAGCAGTTTTGAAATTTCCAACGTCAGAAATGGCAGCGATGGAGGGAGGAAGGTCGTTCCAGTCGGTGCTGGTTTTAGGAATAAAAGAGCCATGACACAGCTTTGTTCTAAAATATGGAACACCAACTTTAAACATGTGATCGAAACGGGATGAAATGTATGAAGGGTGAGTAATAAGATGATCCTTTAATAGTGGGTTGTGGTGATACAGCCTGTGGAAAAGACACAGTCTGAAACATTTACGGCGCAATGAAAGCTCCGGTAATGTGTGTTTTTCATGGAAGTAATGCTGGCGTAACGGGAATAGTTAGATAAGGTGAAACGTGCTGCGCGATTCTGGATGGATTCTAGAGTGTTTATCAGTGTGAGTTGATGGGGATCCCATACGGTGGATGCATATTCTAGCTTTGGTCGCACTAATGTTTTGTAGAGGGTAAGCTTTATCGGCATAGGTGCAGCAGAGAAATTTCGACGCAAGTATCCAAGAACTCGGTTAGCGTTATTAGTGACGTGTTTGATGTGCGTATGCCATGATAAGTTCCGGGAAATATGGACACCTAGGTATTTGTACGAGTTGACCGATTCAAGAGAAGTATCGTGAAGTAAGTAAACACGCGTATTGTCAGTGTTAGTGCGGCTTGATACATGCATTGTTTTACATTTATTAACGTTTAGTCGCATGAGCCATTTATCGCACCAGTTGGATATGCTTCTAAGATCGTCTTGAAGCTTATCAGTATCAGTGTGGTTAGTTATTTTGCGATAAATGACGCAGTCATCTGCGAAAAGCCTGATAGATGAATGGGAAATGCATTTAGGAAGGTCGTTTATGTAAATGAGGAAAAGGAGGGGTCCCAGTACCGATCCCTGTGGTACACCCGATGTTACGGAAGTGCGAGAGGATGAACATTCATTAGCTGAAACGTACTGAGTTCGATTAGACAGAAAGCTTTTAATCCAGTTTAGTACATCAGGGTCAATGTTAAGCATGCTAAGTTTAAGAGTGAGGAGATCATGTGAAACAGTGTCGAAAGCTTTTGCAAAGTCCAAAAACACGCAGTCTACATCGAAGCCCATATCAGTATGGGTAAATAGGTCATTAGTAAAACATATGAGTTGCGTTTCACATGAAAATGTTTTCCTGAAACCGTGTTGTTCAGTCGAAAAGAAGGAATTGGACTCAAGGAAATCAATCAGATGAGAATGTATAATATGCTCCAATATTTTGCATGGTATACTTGTCAGTGATATAGGACGATAGTTATCGGCGGAATGAGTGTTACCTGATTTAGGGACCGGAACAACCTTGCCAACCCTCCAATCGCTTGGAAGAACTGAGGAACATAGAGACTGGGAAAAGAGCATTGAAAGCATAATGGAAGAATATGGTTCAGTAATTTTAAGCATGTTACAGTTCATTGAGTCTTCACCTGATGAAGAAGATATTTTCAGGTTTTCACTCAACTTTTGTATGCCGACCCAATCTATATAAATGGAGTTCATTTGTAAATAGGAGCATTTAGTTACCGACGGTAGAGTGGCAGGAGCACATTTGTGAAAGACAGAAGCAAATACATCATTCAAAACGGAACAGCACTGGTTCGGAGGGATCGCGACATTGTCAGAACGGGCTAGTTGGATTGTTTTGCTTTCTTTGCCACTAACAATATTCCAGAATTTACGTGGATTAGACTGCAAAAGTGATGGGAGGGTGTTATCGAAAAAAATCTTTTTTGCATTTGTAATAGCGATAGTATATTCTGCGTGAACGCAATGATATGCTGCCCAGCGTTCGGGAAGATTAGTGGCTTTGGCGCGACGAAAAATACGTTTCGTTTTGTTGCGCAGACGGCGCAGAATTCCAGTAAACCATGGCGAGGAAGGACTCGAAACAGTCTTTCTTTTAGGTACATAGCGATCCATTAGTGTTAGCAGTTTGTTCTTGTACAATGACCAGTTCTCTTCAACGGCACGTTCAAAAAAGTTGACTGTGTAGTCAGTAATGAATGATTCAAGCTCATTTAAAATGGATGTGGTATCGGCGGCATGGTAATCACATATCGTTTTAACTGTTTTCTTCGAGCGAACTTTCTTCTTAAGTGTTAAGTGGAGAAGCGAGTGGTCACTTATTCCTGTAAGGTATACTGGAGGCGAAACCAAATCTGGAGCTGTTGTAAAAAAGAGGTCTAAAGCATTAGACGAAGTGCTGGTAGTGCGTGTGGGTTCATGAATCAGCTGGGTTAGATTAAAATCAGCGCAGGTGTCCAAAAAATGGGTGCACTCGGGAGATGACTGCTTAAGGGAGGGAACACCATTTTGCCACACTATGTTTGGAAAATTGAAATCACCTAGTAAGAACAAATGTGATTTTGGGTATCGAACAACTAATTTGTTAAGGACGTCATGAAGGTCAGTGCAGAAATTGGTAGTGGAGGATGGGGACCTATAACACGCGCAAAAGATGAGGTCGCCAGTGGGAAAACCAACACGAGTGCAAACTATTTCTAATGGTGAGTCAGTGGGGATAGTGAAGGAAGGGATAGAGCTCACGGCAATCAGTACACCTCCGCCCGTACGGAAATCGCGATCGTACCTGTAAAAGTTATATGTTTTTTGACTATCTAGTATTTCATTATCTTTAATTTTTGCTGAAAGCCATGTTTCGGCGAGCACAACTATATCAGCTGAGCATGCGTCGATATGTGATGACAGTGATGTGCGTTTGTTGGCGATACTTCGGACATTTGTAAAAAGAAGTGATAAGGAGTTTGCTTGCTTTGGAACACGAGATAGCTATGATGCACCCAAATGTGAAGATTGTGGACCCGATGGTTTGTTGTTTGTTGGGGAAATCGCGCTCCTAGCTGGTCCGATCTCGCATACTTCATCTGCAGCTGCGCAATAAACGTAACATTTTTTACCTATGATTAGTTTGTTATGTCGCAAAGAAAAAGACTGGCCGCTGGCCTTGCCAAAGTCATTTAGTGCTTTCCGTGATTGACGAGCGGCTTTGCAAAAGTCTTCGCCGACTGAAATACCATCGGCTTTAAACTTCGCTTTTTGCGAGAGTATATGGTCTCTCATTTTGGAAGACACAAACTTAGCTATAACAGGCCGTGTCTTGCCGACGACGTATGTGCCTAGCCTATGAGCCCTATGGATAGCGACTTCCGAGGCAGTCATGTTGAGACAGTTTCTAAGAAGGTTATGGATCTGGGCTTCTGATTGAGCCCACGTTTCTGATACGTTGTCTGAGATACCATAGAAGATCAAGTTGTCGCGTCTTGAATGGTCCTCCAGAACGTCTAGTCTTGACGCGAGCGAAGCGCTTTCATTTGAAACTGCTTCATGGACTGCGGTAGTAAGATCACTTCCTGAAGGCATATTTTCAAAAGACTCAACCGCAGCTTCCACAGCAGTCACTCTATTGGAAAGGTCTGAAACGGTCTCAGTAAGGTTTTCTTGGTTAGCCTTTAGTTCAGCTATGGCATTCATCATCTCGGCATGTCGCGTGTCAAATTTTAACGACAAAGCAGCTATGGCCGCCATAACTTCATTGTGCTTATGTTGAGCTTCAGTATGGGGGCCAGGGTTTAATTCTACATCCCCGGAAAGTAAGAGCAACATAGCAACAGAGACACAATCACTCAGAGTGGCAGCCAGCACTTGTGGGCAAGGGAAGAGCAGCGAACCGACATTGTTTGTACGTTTACAAAAAAGCGATTCCGACTGACTAACCTGCACAAGAAAGCAGAAAGGAGAGCTTAGCAGCGACCGCATGGTAGCTGCTCTCCCGTGCCCACTGGAAGCGCCTTGCTGATGCCAGTTGCTTAAATCTGAGCGCTGCAGTGCTGCCGCTGGCGGCAGTGTCCGTGTCCCACTTGATACAGGCGTGAAGATGATGACGTCTTCCATGCTCAGATAATCAAGGCTGTCGTCAGCTGCTTGTGGCGGTGGATCCAGCAGGAAATTCGATATGGATGTAGACGTAGCACACGTGCTACACGGTGACAACGATGAGCCGAAAACAGCAATCTGCACGAGAAAGCAGAAATGAGAGCTTAGCAGCGACCGCATGGTAGCTGCTCTCCCGTGCCCACTGGAAGCGCCTTGCTGATGCCAGTTGCTTAAATCTGAGCGCTCCAGTGCTGCCGCTGGCGGCAGTGTCCGTGTCCCACTTGATACAGGCGTGAAGATGATGACGTCTTCCATGCTCAGATCATCAAGGCTGTCGTCAGCTGCTTGTGGCGGTGGATCCAGCAGGAAATTCTATATGGATGTAGACGTAGCACACGTGCTACACGGTGACAACGACGAGCCGAAAACAGCAATCTGCACAAGAAAGCAGAAAGGAGAGCTTAGCAGCGACCGCATGGTAGCTGCTCTCCCGTGCCCACTCAGTGCGATATTATTAGTGCCTTATGTGTGATATTAGGAGTAAAAACCTATTGTCAACAATTCTCATAACCTCAAGCCTCATCATGGTTCTTATACACTTGAACCCACTTATAACGATACAAGTTTCAACAATATATTAGCTATAACAATTAGAAGCTGCCGCACCATCAACTTTTGTATGTGTTCCATGATGAAATAACCCGCTTACTACAATGCCCCGATGCCGCATTATTGGTTATAATGGTGAAGTCTGGCTGCTGGGTGCCTGTGACGAAAGGTAGTGAAATGAGAAATCCTTGAAAGAAAAAAAAAAGAAAACGAGAAATTCGAGCTGCTGAATGGTGGCCTTGACAGACGCCGCGCGTTCATTTTCCAGCCTTCTTCAAATTTTTCTCTCCCTTCGCCCTTCCACCCCGCTGAACACGAATGGGCTGTGCGCAACATGTGTACTTATATTTATCGGGCGACCAGGTTTCACCGCCTAACAAATCTTATCGCACAGCGCGGGACGCGCCTGCATGTATCCGAAGTTTCTGGAAAGTTATCGATTCTTCTATCCGCAGTCTGTTGTTGCCGAATCTTGTGTTATCTGATTTATTCGCCTGACGCGAATGATGTAGAACTTTATGGAAGGCACGCGGGTCCCAACGATTAGTCTGGAACATTCGACGATTGTGTATAAAAGCCGACGCGCTTGAACCGCTGATCAGATTTTCGACGATCGCCGAGCGTGCTCGCCGCTATCGTTGTGCTATAAGTGTAGCCTGTTTTGTGGGCACAGGTTGGCCCAATAAAAGTTAGTTTTGTCGTTCGCAGTACTGCTACTGTGTTCTTCAACGTCACGACCACGTGACAATATCTCTACGCCACACCACCCTCTGAAACACGCACAGACCATGCCAACTGCGTTACTCCCAGATTGCTTGCTGGCTCCTCATTTAGCGCAGTTCTGTAAACAGCTTAATCGCTCGCGTTTGTTTTTGTTGGTTGTGTCGAAATCGTTCCTGGCTGCATGATTTCCCAGCCTCGTTTGACTAGCCGCCGAAACGGAAGATGGCTGATCTGCCTGCCAATCATCATCAATGCACAATGTTGCAGGTGAAAAGAAAGTGCTCAGTTAGATCAGGAAACTAAAGGTTTCTAACTGATGAGGCGATCGTCGCGAACATGCTTGCATCGGATAGTGATGGCAATGACGGCAGCGGTGACATCGTTTACCAGGCTGCCTCAACGTTGTCCTTACAAGAGGCCCAGCAGATGATTCAGTTCCTCCGGTGCTTCGTTTCCACGAGGAAGTTTCCGCTGCACTACGTGGAGCACCTGGATGCCTTGGAGAAGGATGTCGGCAAGGCTGATGGACATAGGGTTTTCTCTTGCAAGCTAGTGAGACGCTTGTGGCAATGTTGCCTCAGCATTTCTTCTGGATTTCTCAAGCTGACAGGCTCCCGCGGCAACCTTCTTGCACATATTAAAAGCCCCCATTTGGGGCTACCAAAACAATGCCTCAGCGGAGCTCGCATATCGCTTGCCACCCATGGCCCCTTTTTACAGTTATATCAGTGCCATTCTTTAACGCTGACAGCCATGGCTGGCTACATGCGATCGGAGCACCTAGGAAGCAGTTAGACGAGTGAACACAACCAGCAGCCAGATGGAGCAATGGGATAGGGAGGAGCACTGGCCTCCCCTCCATTATAGTTTCCTCACCACAGCTCTGCCAACCCCTAGTTTGCTTTTTTCATGCAACCTGGTTATAACAATGATCAATTATAACAATGGGATTTTCGTAGCACTTGAATATTGTATTAAGTGGGTTTGACTGTAATTGATTTATAGATTTTTTTAATGTTCACTTTTGTCACCTGAAAATTTTGCACACGTCTAGCACAATTTACTTCATAAGTCAAACCTCAACTGAGCGCTTTAATTCACCTGTTGCATTTTACGAACTTTTGTATACTTATAGTGGTTCATTAATTCTTTTTAGAACCTGAATGGAACACCAGATAGTGGCTGATGTGTGCAAAAAAGATTGATTGTGTGTTATGCTGTACCTGTGATTATTTATTAACCTGTTTATGTGGGAGCTCCAGGCTGGTTGGTTATGCCAGGGAAGTTCATTAGGATGGATGTGAATGGAGATAATTATGTGGTGCTCTTCAGGTGCTAGTGGTGGCAGGCATAAGGATGCCTTGTATAGACTTACTGGTTATTGTATTCACTGGGCAATGGGAATGTAGATTAGCAGTAAGGCTAGAGTTGGTCAAGAAATCTGACCCAAGATGGTTAGGCATAGAAGGCCCGTTTGAAAATTATCCTACCTTATTTATTTTAGAGAAGACTATATGGCACAGGTTTGCCACATCGTGTGATATGTCTTTCAGTTGTGTTGGCTGTTGTACAGGAGCAGTTGTGTTGAGCATTGTCTTGACCCAGTGTGATATTGAGTGAAATAAAATGGCTGGGTGAATTCAACAAAGGTACTATGTGCAATTTATGTGCAAAGCTTGGTGACAGCCAAGCAGAAAGAACTTGGAAGATCTGAACAGCTTTTTAGATGACAGTATCGTCACGAAACAGATTAAAA
The DNA here is from genome assembly GCF_038994185.2 of Dermacentor albipictus. NCBI lineage: Eukaryota > Metazoa > Arthropoda > Arachnida > Ixodida > Ixodidae > Dermacentor > Dermacentor albipictus. The sequence continues at coordinate 74,170 of NW_027225650.1, read as the reverse complement.
TGGGCTAAAACTGCCCAATTATTTGATATATGTGGTTTTACGTGCCAGAACCACAATCTGATTATGAGGCACGCCGTAGTGGGGGACTGTGAAAATTTGGACCACCTGGGCTTCTTTAACATGCAGCTAAATCTAAGTACGTGGGTGTTTTCGCATTTCGCCCCCATTGGAATGCAGCCACCATGGCCGGGATTTGATCCCGCGACCTCGTGCTTAACAGCCCAACACCATTGCTACTAAGCAACCATGGCGGGTTAAAACTGCTTCAAGAAAGCCCAAACATCTCGGTTGTTTTCGGAATGTTCGTGCTACATTATGCTATACCACTAGCCTAAGGCAATAGTCCCTTGAACATGGATTGCATTCTTACATTGTTCACCCTGCATAGCCCGCCATTCCTGCACACAACTTGCATGTTCCGAAAGTGTATCGCAAAAAAACTGTATATTACCATTATGGGAAAGTATGTGCTTGCTGTTGGGACAAATTTCTATGGGTGATAAGGCTATCCTAGCGAGAGGCTTGGCAAGCTATCACAAGTTTAATGTAATGGGTGGGTGTTAGGCTGCTGAGCACAAGGTCGCGGGATCGAATCCTGGCCACGGCGGCCGCATTTCGATGCGGGCGAAATGCGCAAACACCCGTGTACTTAGATTTAGGTGCACGTTAAAGAACGCCAGGTGGTCGAAATTTCTGGAGTCCTCCACAACGGCGTGCCTCATAATCAAAAACAGGTTTTGGCACCTAAAACCCCATAATTTAAAATGTAATGGGTGATCATATATAAGTTTAACAGAACTTTGAAAATCGCCTCCTGCAGATAACATAATTCTAGTCATTGAGCTGAATTATTCAGAGGTGGACAGTACAAGCTCAAGAAATGGGAACACATATTGAACTAATTATAAAGAATTAACTGGTTAATTTCTTGTTTAATTACCTTACGGCACCTATAGCACATACAAATTGTAGCTGGTGAGTTTGCAAGGTGTATCCACTTGGAATGAATTTGCAGAATGATACCAGTTATGAAATATGCACCATACCACTCGCTGTAAGTATGCACTGTTGTTCCACTTACCTTTTTAACAAGACACTCATGCATTGAAGCACAAAAGTAACTGGAATGCCCATGTATTTCATCCCATACTATGGGTAATATCTCGAAACTAGTGTAATCCAAGCAATTCATTACAAGTGGATATGTCTTGCAATCTCACGGGCTACAATTTATAAATTGCAATACCTACTGGAAAGTAATTAGGAACTTAATTAGCAATTTTTGTTAATTAGTTATCTGTTCCAATTTCTTGTGCTAGTAATGTTTGCCTCTGCAAATAATACAGCTCAAAGACAAGAAATATGCTATCAGACACAGGTGATCTTTAAAAAATAAGTAAAGCTTAAAAACGATTATCCCTCAAAGAAAAGTTCAAAGGATGAGACGAATGAAAAAATATGCATCCACTCACCCACCAACTCTGATAGGGGAAGCAGTGAGCGCCATGAAATGCAAAAGTGAAAAGTGGAGCTTTATGACACCATCAGCAGATAACATATTATCCATCGCTTCACTTTAGGGACGGGCAACACTTTGTGTCATAATGACGCTCCACTTTCCACTTTGTTGATTTCATACTGCTCACTGATTCTACTTTCCATGTTTGTCTGCAGTTGGATACATGTGTATTCTTTTTTTCCTTTATCGTATCCTTTGATCTTGTTTTAAATTAAACCTGTAGTGGCATGCGAAGCCTTCCTTTTTTTTTGCTCCTCTAACCTCGATTTATCATTAGAAAGCTCACCAGCATGCAGATATTTTCACATACTGGTTGACATATTTGGTTTCCTTGTGATACATTCTGGGAATATGCAGGTTATGTGAAGTGTTGGGGGGCTGTGTGGCGTGACTAAAATGAGGTGGTGGTGCGCATCTTCCAAGAGATTGTTGCCGTAGGCCAGCGGTATGGCATAACACAGCACCAACAATCGGAACAATTCGTTCACGAGACCCAAGTAAAAATAATTTTTGTTCATTACTGTATATAATGGAAGGCATTTATGTTGCAAGAAAAAAAGAAGTGGTTGTTCAGGAACTAAGGTGCATTCAGACTGTTAAATCTTAAGCTTACAGCTGTGGATGATACTGCTAAATGCCCCACTCAGAACTTTCTATAATTCTTGCTCCTAGTAAAATAACATAGCATCTGAGCTTAGACTTGTTAGAAAAATGCCTAATTTTTATGTTGAAGTGAGACAGAGGTTCACAGTAAGATGGACGTTTAAAATGATCAACAGTCAATTGAAGTTCAGTAATGTGGAAAGTTCGGCTAGTTGGTGATTAATCATCATACCTTGGTGGTGAAGCAGTGCACTGACAAGGACAAGGCGAAGACACATGTGTCACGATTTGTCGTGTATTCTTATGTGTCGTCACCTTGTCTTTGTCAATTTGCTTCTTCGCCGCCAAGGTATGATGATAGTCAAATGAATATAAGCAGCAATAGACCACAATTTTACGTCTGGTTAGACAAGCACTCATAGTTGGTCGTCTGAATTTAATTTTTCACAGGCTGTTCACTGTTATATTAATATTACACACAGTTTAATTTTGACGTATTAATTTATTTAATATTTGGTTCAGTCTCTGTTTCTATTTTTTTCCATTGACTTTTGATATGTGTATTCATGTCTTTGTCTTCATTTGCCCTGCTCTTAATTGAAGTCATCTTGACATAGTCTTTTCCCCCAGTTTTTACAATGATTGTTTTTATATTATATGCACCAGCTGTTCCTCCTCCCCAGTGAGGTTGTGAGTGAGCTTGCATACATAAAGATGCTGCCATGAAAAGTCATTGCTGCCGTGAAGACAAGTACTGTTGTCAAAATGTTGGCTACAGGAACATCCCTTGACTCAACAATGCTGATCCATGGTCGTGCTTCCCCAACACATAAGTTACCACGTTGTGTTCTGTGATTATCCTTTTGTGGCACTTTCCTTCGGATGAAAGTTCACCAACAATCCTACTTATTTCTCTTACGGCAGCAAGCTTAGTCTGGCCGGATGTGCAAGGTCAAGTGTACTTCCACCTAGAAAGGGTGTAGGACAAACACTTGACGAGAATAAAGTTGCTTCTGCTTACTAAGGAACTTGTCGACTGATTTTTTCACTTTGTGTGTTTTATTCCTATAAAAAAATGAGCAATGTATGACCTTTTCAGCTGTTCTGTAAATTGAACCCTTACAATTTAATGTTTCACAGAGCGCAGTCATTTTTGTAGAATGTAAACATACATCAGTTTGCTGGCATGACAATTTTCCTCAATGGAGACCTGCTGCTGCTGTGATGAGACACCTTCACAAAACTTGCGTTATAGCTTACGCACATTCTACGAAATCGCATATGCTCTGTAAAACATAAAATAGTAAGGATTCAGTTGACAGAATGTTTCTTTTCCAGGTATAAGAAGCAGCTGTATTCTTACGGTCGGTTCGTTTAGTACAGATTTAGCACAGAGTCGCCTGTTTCTTTTTTTTTTCAATATGGAAAGTACGTTAATTTTAACGGTTACCCCGTTTAATACAGATTTACCATACAGGCTTGCCTGTCTTTTGAGAACGGGAAGTATCTGTATTTTAACGGTTGGTCCGTTTAGTACAGATTTAGCACACAGAGTCGCCTGTTTTTTCAATACGGAAAGTACCTGTATTTTAACGGTTACCCCGTTTACTACAGATTTACCATACAGGCTTGCCTGTTTTTTGACAACGGGAAGTATTTGTAGTTTAACGGTTGGCCCGTTTAGTACAGATTTAGCACACAGAGTCATCCGTTTTCTAAATACAGAAAGTATCTGTATTTTAACGGTTTGTCCGTATATTACTCATTTAGCATACAGACTCTTCCGTTTCCTGAATACGAAAGCACCCGTATCTTGTATTACGATTTCTATTTTACAGCGGTCCGTTCCACGGAAATGACCGTTCTTTAATTACGGAAGAGTGTTCGGTCACAAATTACCAGCAAATTTTCTGTAAACCAAGGCTATTTTTTTTCCAGTGTACATTGAACCACGATATGCTGGTTTGATAAATACCAGTAATTGGAAAGTGGTTCGCTCTTGAATTTCCTGTATGTCGGCGCCGCTGGGCAGTGTTGGGGGCCCTTTTTAAACCACAAGCACTATGTTTTAGCTAATATTTAAAGCAAATGTATTATTTTCTTTCAGGGGGGGGAGGCTTTTTTTAGCGTGTAACCACAGTTCCAAAGTTATCAGTTAGCGTAAGATGCGCCTACATGTGTTTCTAATATCCAGTATGTTGGTACGGATTCAATAGCGAAAGAGCGCTATCTTATCTGATTGCGCCCGTGAAGCGAATACTGGCGTACATTCTCCATCACATTTGCCGACCCGAGATTGCGCTGCGATGTACGAGCGTTACAATCTGACGAACCGACGCCTTGTTCCGTAAATCGGAATCAGAGGAAGCACTTTGCGCGCAGCCATCGTTATCTTTGAGTGTTATTTTCTTTTCCAGCGCAAGCTCATCTTATAATGAGTAACATTCGTGACTGACTCTTTTGGAAGTGTTTTGTTCTTGACATTACTACAACGTGAGAGTATAGAGGTGCTTCATCTTCATTGAGTGAATACTGGGAAATGCACTAGGCCTTTTCTTGCGTCTGCGTTTACACATTTTCCGCACCAATTTATTTTCCATAACTTACGTTTTAATTTAGGGGGCTGTAAAGCACAGCAACCTTTTATTAACAGGATGTTTTCATAACACGGAAAATTTAAATGCTTATTAGTCGGCTTTCACCTCATGGTAAGGAATTTCAATAAAGATACACTTATGATAATTAAAAGCCTATCCGTTTGACAACGTTTCATTCGAGTTCCCCTTTGGAAGGTGATACAGACTTGCAGGTGGTCCGTATCGGGGACCCTCGAAGTATGTCTAACCGCCAAACAAAGAGTTATTCCGAATGTTTCATTTCAGGAAGGCGTGTTACCCTCCAGTCTTTGATTCCCGTTCGCAAACACGCATAAGACGAAAGAGCTGCGTGAAGAGCGTCGTTAGTCCAAGCCAACTAGCTATCGTAAGTCACCTCACCTATATCACTGTGATTTAGGCTTAGATAAGAAATATTATTATTTTAAATCGACGCATCACGAATACAAAAAGAGCGGCCCTCGACGAGCCCAGCTAGGTTTCTATCATTTCTTACTTCGTCGTAGCGCCTAATAGTAGCTCACGAAGCAGGGCACTGAGTGTGGATATGGCAGAGAAGGTGTTCTATATACTGTCTCGTCGCCCACCGAAAATTGCCCGCCGTGCTACTGGCCATTCCTAGAAAATTGTATATGTGACGTCCAGCCATGTGCAACACAGCAACTTTGTTTTTTGTGATGGGAGAGTCCAGGTGAGAGACAGTGTGGTTATGGGGATAAAGACACGCTATTTCCTGCAGTAACTTAGGTATGCATGGATGAATGCCTTTATTTATTGAGAAAAAGGAGGAGCAAGCATCAGTGGAAGCACGTATCAGCAGATTGCGAAAGAAGCGGGGGACAAAGAGGAAAAGCTGGGGCCTGGGTGACAGGCGACGTCACAGCTTAGAGGCGAGAGAATATAAGCAAGAGTTGGCGAAACCAGTTAAATTACAGTGTAGATGTGTGATGTGCCGAGTAAATGATTGGAGTCACCGCCCAGCATCCGTCCTTTGCGGCAGTATAAGCTCCCGCCGTTCTTGGCAACAAACCTTTACTGAGTTTGACGTAGTAGTTCTGCGGAAACCCGCAAGGTGGAGAGAAGTAATGAATAAAGGGAAAAATGAGACATCCACCTTTACTGAAAACCAATCTTCGCAACTACTTATTCATCAACCATGGCTAGCCACGTATTCCTTAGTGGCAGGGTCTGTGGATTACAACTACGCTGTCCCGACAAGTTACGACCATAACGTGACGCTTGCGGTTACGGATGCCATACTCGTGACTCTTACTGTACTACTACTATACTGCGCGAATACTATAAACATGGGTTTACTGCAGAAGTTAGTGAACAGATATTTTAGAACCGCGTTTTTCGCCTTACATACGCCCAACGCAAGCACCATTGTAGCATGTTACGGTGCGCGTCCCTTCAAGACAGAGACGCGAACGCAAACATAAGAACGCGTTAGAAGACAGGGTCTTGGGCCTCGTGCCAAACGTATCCCAGCCAACGATATGTTAACAATCATGCCGTCGTTTCTATGCAAAGAGGTTGTGTATTTAAACGTCTGGTGTGACAGTCCAATCCGCCACCTACGGGAGCGCGTGAAGCTGCCGGGGGCCACATTGTTAGAGGAAAAGGAGTGCCACCACAGTACGTGGCTGCGGTATACGTGCTACGCAACCTGTGCTTGCGGTTCTGCGATGAAAAAATAAAATGAAACCCCTTTAGGAAGCATATCAGTCGGCCATTGTGTGTCGCAGTTGTAAAAAATAAGATGTCATGGTGGTGGGTGCCTTGTGTTCAGTGTACAATATTGTTGCGTGCGAAGGAGACCGTTTGTAACCCTTACGGATGAAGGGGACCGTTTACTTTAAGTCGCGAAGGTGAGCGCAAGAGCGGTCAGCTGGTTTATCAACTGAGCGTCGTCCTCTTCTTCCTTCCTCCACTCGGGACCGCAAGCACGTTCACTGGTCTTCGTTTTCTTCATGCGTAACATTCCTCTCGTCGCAGACGAAGCCCGCCGGGCGAGTCAATCCATGTGTCTTGACGTGAACAATTTCAAGCGGGCGACATGGACCACTTGTGTCTTGGCAGCTCTTCTACCACGCGCCATGACGCGAGCTATGTTATACGTGACTTCCGTGAGTCTGTTAATAATCACAAACGGTCCATCGTAGGTGGCCAAAAGCTTTTGGCATAACCCGCGTTTCCGTACTGGAGTCCACAGCCAGACTAAATCACCAGGGCGATAGGTTACCGGACTGTGGCGAATGTCGTAGCGTGCTTTTGATCTGTCCTGCGATGCCAAAGTGCGCAAACGAGCAATACGACGAGCTTCTTCTGCGAGGCAGAGAGTCTCGGCGACAGTGGGATTTTCGTGACTGCAGAAGGCGAAAACAGTGTCGATTGTCTACCGGGGTGGCCGTCCGTACAGCAGCAAGAAAGGGCTATAGCCGGTGGTCTCGTGCTTGGCGGTGTTGAACGCGTACGTGATAAAAGGCAGTACATCATCCCAGTTCTTGTGGTCGGATGAAACATACATAGATAGCATGTTTACAATTGTTCGGTTGGTGCGCTCCGTAAGCCCATTCGTTTGTGGATGGTATGGTGTCGAGTGACGCAAGTGGGAATCACACAAACGAAGCAGCTCCTCTACGACGTCTGCTGTGAATGGTCGTCCACGGTCGCTGATGATCACGCGAGGCGGACCATGTCGCAGGATCACATATTGCAGCAGGAATGTTGAAACGTCAGAGGCAGTCGCGGAGGGCACGGCCGCTGTCTCGCAGTAGCGTGTCAGGTAGTCGACGCAAACAACTATCCAACGGTTTCCCTTGGCTGATTTTGGAAATGGGCCTACGAAGTATATGCCCACTTGTTGGAAAGGCGTGCTTGGACGCGGGATCGGCTGCAGAAGACCTGCTGGAGCAGTAGATGGCCGTTTGTGGCGCTGACACTGCATGCAGCTGGCCACATACGTCTCAACAGATTGTCGCATTCCAGGCCAATAAAAGCGTTCCTGAATCCGGTAGAGCGTCCTCGCCGAACCTAGATGGCCAGACGTAGGGTCGTCGTGCATAGCACTCAGAATCGCTGTGCGAAGGCTCTCCGGCACCACTAGGAGAAAATGTGCGCCAGTGCTGGAAAAGTTCTTCTTATAGAGGAGTCTATCACGTACACAGAAATGGTTTGCTGTCGTCGAGGCGGTCGTAGCGGTGAAGAGCGGTGTTCATTTATCGTCTTTTCGCTGTTCGGTTTTGAAGCAGTCGACGTCTGGAAAACGCGGAGACACAGAAGCCACGAGGTGATCGAAGTCGTCGGCGTCACAGCCCGTAGTACTAAGTGGCATACGCGAGAGACAGTCCGCATCAGCGTGTCGTCGACCACTCTTATAAGAGACGGTGAAGCTGTATTCTTGCAGTCGGAGCGCCCAGCGCGCAAGGCGGCCACAACGGTCACGAAGATTCACAAGCCAACACAATGAGTGGTGGGCGGTGACCACTGTAAAGGGGCGTCCATACAGGTACGAACGAAACCGCTGAACCGCAAATATTACCGCGAGGCATTCTTGTTCCGTCACAGTGTAATTCTGCTCGGGCCTAATTAATTAGCGGCTTGCATATGCGATCACGTGTTCGCGGTCACCGAAGCGTTGAACTAGGACGGCACCATTACCTATGCCACTGGCATCCGTATGGAGTTCTATCGGAGCTGAAGGACTGAAATGTTGAAGAACCGGTCGTGACGTCAGCAGGAACTTCAACTGACGAAAAGAAGAGTCGCACTCCGGAGTCCACTCAAAGGGGGTGTCCTTTCGTAGCAGGCATGTCACCGGATACGCAACGTCGGCGAATTCAGGAATAAATCGGCGGAAATAGGAACAAAGCCCCAGAAAACTACGGAGCTCCTTGACACAGCGCGGTGCACTGAACGCTTCAACGGCTGCTGTTTTCTGGGGATCCGGGCGGATTCCATCCTTGTCGACGAGGTGCACAAGTACAAGGGTTTGGCGGTCTCCGAAGTGGCATTTCTTAGAGTTTAACACTGGACCAGCGTTTCTGATGCAGTTCAGGACAATATCCAGACGCGAGTTGTGTTCGCTGAAGGTACGGCCAAAGATGACGACGTCGTCGAGGTAGCACATGCAGATGTTCCACTTCAAGCCACGCAATACGGTGTCCATAAATCTCTCGAAAGTTGCCGGAGCGTTGCACAATCCAAATGGCATCACATTAAATTCGAAGAGCCCGTCAGGGGTTACAAATGCAGTCTTCTCCTTGGCGTCAGGATGCATCGGAATTTGCCAATAGCCGGATCGTAAATCTACTGAGGAAAAGTAAGAGGCGGAATGAAGGCAGTCTATTGCGTCATCAATACGTGGAAGTGGGTACACGTCCATTTTTGTTACAGCATTCAAACGACGATAGTCGACGCAAAATCTCCAAGATCCATCTTTTTTTTAAACAATAATCACTGGAGCTGCCCACGCACTTGCTGACTCTTGTACGACTCCCTTTTTCATAATTTCGTGCACTTGTTCGTTGATAATCTGGCGCTCTGATGGTGAAACACGATATGGCTTTTGTCTAATCTGATTAGCCGAACCCGTGTTGATGGTATGGCGCGTTCGAGACGCAGGGATCGCAGGTATATTGTCCTTCTGCGCAAAGTCGAATACCGAAACGTGCTTCGCAAGCACACCCACTAACGTTCGGCGTTCACTCGTGCTGAGCGATTTATTTACCATCGACAAAAGGACCGTTTCCAAACTGTGGCCATCAGGTTCTTCCGGCACATCTGTAAGTTCAGCCACTGATAAGAACGCGTGTTCCCTGGCGAAGGCTAATTTCATGCCATCTGATAGTATAACGGGCTCCTTAGAACAGTTTACGGTCCATAAGCCAGTGCGTCCACCTTTGATCGACACCACACAATGTGGCACCAACACATTCTTCTTCATACAGTTAAAGTGCATCGGTTCTACGGTAGCTTCGAAGCAGTCGGAATCGGCGCCGCAACAGACAACGGGAACGCAAACTGTAGATGATGCAGGTATGACCATATCACCACAAACACACAGTGTAGTTTCGCGATCTACAGGGTTCTCCAGGAGTCCTGGTGGAATCGTACCACTTAAGAATACTTTCCTGTGCGGCAGTCGACAGTAGCACCACACTCCCGCAAGAAGTCCATGCCGAGAATAACATCATGAGTCGACCGAGGAATAATTACAAACTCTGTCGTAATAACATGGCCTCCCAAAAATACGTCAGCACTACACACACCAATAGGTCGGAACGGCTCACCACTCACTCCACAGAACATTGAATCTTCGTCCCATTTAAACAAAACCTTTCGCCCTAACACGTGTTTAAAAGAGACACTCATGACCGAAATTGTTGCGCCTTTGTCCACCAGAGCCATCACAGGGACATTATCTACAAGCACACGCACTTTGTTTTTCAGCATCAACACAGGAGGTATTTCTGTCAGTAGCATGTCTCCAGCGACCTCACCTCCATCGGCCGCGTTAGCTAGTTTTCCGGTGACGAAGGGGACGTGGTGCGATGCCGCGGTGAGGGAGAACGGGGAGCACGACGTTGCGGGGGGGGGGGGTCAAACTCCTGTCAGATGCCGGGGAGCGATTCCGGGAGCTGCTGAGCCAATACTCGTCGCCAGATGATACTTGCGCTGGCCACGGGGCACCGTGTGACCGTTCGGAGGGCCGAGAAAACTCTGAGGGCTGGCCATACCACGTGGTCATACGCTGGTTGCAAAACCGCGATATATGACCCGGGACACCACAGGAATAACACACCGGGAGAGGTCGAAACCTTGGTTGTTCGTCGATGAAGCGGATATTATAATTTTCCCGCGTGTAGTGGGTTGGTTCGTGGCGTGTGTCACGACGATACATCGGGCGTCGAGTAGGCGTGCGCTGAGCGCGTTGGTCATAGCGCGGAGTCGCAGGGCGTGTTGTCATCCACGACTGTGGGGCTGCGCTGTACTCTACGGCCGCTGCAGTAACCATCGGTTGCCAAGGGGCCGAATGTGGCGTCGTCATAGCCTCACGTGACGTGTACACGCCATGGTGATCAGCAGTTCAATGCAACTCCTCGCGGCGGGAAAGTTCTTCGCGGACGATCTGTCGGATGGTGGAAGGAAGGTCGAGGCAAGGACTCGTGTCCACACTGGCAACCGTCGTAACGTTTGCCAATCGACCAAACTTTGGCGCAATCCGACGCATCTTGAGCGTTTCAAAGGTTCTGCAGTGCCGAATGACGTCAGACACAGAACTGAGGCTCTCCTTTCCAATTAGAAAATTGTACACATCCTCAGCCACTCCTTTCAGCAAATGTCCGACTTTATCTTCTTCCGACATGCGAGCACTGACCACCTTGCACAACTTTAATACTTCTTCGATATATGTTGTGCATGTCTCACCTGGTAGCTGCGCCCGTTGAGACAGTGTCTGCTCCGCACGCTTCTTTTTTGGCGACTGAGTCCCCAAAACACGCGTTTAGCTCGTCAACAAAATGTCCCCACGTCGTAAGCGCATCCTCGTGGTTCTCATACCACACGAGGGCGGTATCGGTCAGGGAGAACACCACATTGGTGAGCTGAGCGGTAGCAGCCCACCCGTTGGATTTGCTCACTCGTTTGTAGTGGACGAGCCACTCGTCGGCATCTTCCCCCGCTTTGCCTCCGAAGGTGGGTGGAACTCGGTAGTATGGCAGTGGACTGCTAGGCGCTGCCCTCGGAGTGGCTCTTTCTTCCGGCATGTCGAAGATGGTCACGGCTGATGGCGGGAGGCCGGCAAGTCGACGGCTTCGACGAAGCTGCGGCAGTGATGGTTCCGTTGTTGTGAGCGATACGCCGCACCTCCACCACTTTGTTGCGTGCGAAGGAGACCGTTTGTAACCCTTACGGATGAAGGGGACCGTTTACTTTAAGTCGCGAAGGTGAGCGCAAGAGCGGTCAGCTGGTTTATCAACTGAGCGTCGTCCTCTTCTTCCTTCCTCCACTCGGGACCGCAAGCACGTTCACTGGTCTTCGTTTTCTTCATGCGTAACAATATGTTGCGAGAACTGAAAAACAATCGTTTCTTGTTTTCTTCATTCAGTAACCTGCCGCGTGCATCGGCACTGTGATTCCCTTCCGTCGATACGTGGTGCTGGCCCGTATTGGCACAACGACATGACCTCGAAATGTAGTATCCTTATGCCATTTCTTTAAAAAAATCACTATTTGTGTAAATGAGCGTTTTTGGTTGAAACCAAGAAAACAAGAAAAAAAATATTCAACGGTAGGTATCATTGTCCGGCATTTGAGTTCTAGCTGAAAAGTCAGTGAAAGCAAATTTACAATAAAGCTAAGGCGACCCACAATCTGCACGCAGCCGCAAGCCTACATGCGCTCCAATGATAATAACCTGCCAAAGTTAAGGTCATGTGTCAGCTGGCGGCTCAAGCAATCTTTACTTTCTTTTTTCGTTTCTGCATCCGTTTCTCCTGCGTCTGCGGCAAAAACGTGAAGTGGGAAGGCAGATAGATAAACAGAAATTGGTAGAGGCAGGTAGCGTAATGGTTAGCGTGCCCATTTCCCAAATGCAAGATGGAGCATTTCGGAGATGCGCTCGAATCCCGGTGGTTTTTTGTGAAGACAGCTTTCTGTGCTCTCTGGTGACTGCGAAGCTCAGAATGAGGCGGCAGCCCGACGACAACGGTCGTCATCAACGTAACAGAATAAGCGGGCGTGCAAGGTCCCACTTAAAGCCGAAAGCACATTCAGAGGAAATACACTATGCTCTTGCCGAAAAAAACTACATAAAAAACGTGATGAGTCACGAGCGGTATTGTTGAGCGAGGCTGTAGACGAATAATGTCACCATAAACAGGACCACGCTCCAATCCCGGTGCTCAGCGGAAATATACATCGACAGCGTGTCAACTAGCGTGTAATTGATACTTCATTAACCCTTTCAGGCGCCACTTGCAATTATGCACAGAAAAAAATCTTTTTATATATAAACATTCTTTTTGGGACCTAAGAAACACAAAACCATCGAATTCTTGAAAGTTATTATGAAACTTTATTATTTGCAACATCGTACACAATTGTGTACACAGCGCCTCGGTGGCCACAAAATTCACTTGTGGAATGCGAGGAAGCAATTGCTCTCTTTCGTCAGGCACAGTTGCACGGTGCATTTCATGCAGAATATCCGGGTGCCTCATGTGCACTTCTCGAGCTTGCACCTAATTCGCACGTTCTGGTCGCGGGATTCGGACCAATGGTCAAAGGAGTCGTAGTGCGCGTCGGTGCAAGGACGCGATATTCTTGCTTTTTTTCCATATCTTTGGTTGTGGTGCTTGGATCTCTGCAAGAGAAGGCCTTCCACGCTTTTTCTCGGGTAGTACCGATTTAATTAATGCTTCGGCAGCTTGCAAGCAAGCGAAAATTCATCAAATGTAGGAGTTTAGCTCCAGGCAGCGTTTGATTGTCACGGTGGTAGTCCAGCCAAGAATTGCAGATACCCAGGTTCACAAAAGGAAAAAAACACTCTTTGTCCACTTCTTCAGCTTGAGTTTCCCCTGCAGCAGCGTCTTCCTCTTCTGTGAGGTTGGTGAACGCAGCTGCAACGCAGGCGTCGGTCGCTTCGCACGTGGCTTCTTCTTCGTCACTTTCCCCAACGTCTGAAACATTTATCAGCAATGAGCTCCAAAAGCCTTTCAGCTGTCTTTTGGGTTTTCTTATACTTGTTTGCATTGTAGAAAGAACGACGAATGGCCAAAAAACCTGGAAAGAAAATCAAAGCAACTCTCAGCGTTCTTCATTTCTGCAGCGACCACGGCGCTTTGTACACAATCGTGTACACATGCGAGCGTTAGCGTTCGGTCATCTCCTCAGGAAGGATAAAATTATCACTCCTCGGTACTTCATATGATGCACAAGCGCGTATAATTTTTTTTCGCTTGCCACAATAAAAAAAGTGGCTCTAAAAAAAATAAAAACTTGACTCACCGCTCTTTGCTGCTCCGGCGTGCGCCATTTCTTGTTTTGATATGAACATCTTCACCGAAATGCGACAGATGGTGCCCAAAATGCACATGGTTGTCAGTTTAAAGTTTCGGAATGTGCTAAAGCCAACCTAATAGAAAATCGCGTGCCCTAAACGCGAAAAAACAGCAGAAGTACAATGTACACAATTGTGTACAAGGCGCTTTCAAGGGTTAAGGCCGTTGCGTGTTTGTGTTGTGTCTAGCAGGAGCGAGTAGTGTAAGAGATGACATAGAGAGAAGGCGGTGAGCGAAGTCGGCGAAAAGTAATTGAGGATAGTAATTGAGGATATTGAAGGTCGACACCATGTTGAATAAAGCCTGCGACTTCAATTTCTCAGCCACCAGAAAAGCTTGAGTCGTAGCATACCGCTGGGCGTATTTTGTAACCACAGCGATAGACACACACTTTGCGGAAGTAAACAGAGGAAAGGGGCGTAGTGAGTCGGCCGCCGTTTTCGAGCTCTGGCATAGTTTGAAAAATGAATGTGGCGAAGTATGACGCACAAAATAGTATATGTGAACCCAAATGAATCAGAGTGGTCATACTTTCGCGACACGCCATGGTGGCCTGCCACCAGGACATCATCAACTTGCAGCGATGAGCGTTTTCATTGGGTACTTGAGAATAAAAACGAGCGCATCAGAGGCGTCCGAAGGACATTTCTAGGGTACATGAGCACATCCCCCCCCCTGAAATATGATAAATCGCGAATATAAGCTTACGAATAGGGACATCATAAAATCGAGCACTACGGCGCTTTTTGATCTTGTTTAGGATGACGTCAGCATTTCATACAGTGTTTATTTCTGAGAAAATGAGTTGAAGTTCCGTTTATTTGCAATCACAATGGCAGGCGTTATCAGGCAAACATTGACAGCATTTCGTTAGAGAGTGCCTGTCTACTCTGGGGAGATTACGTGTGACAATGACAACAAAGACAGAAAGCTTTGTTTACATCGATTCGCACATACATGGGATTCGCATAATTTTTTCGCTGTCAATTTAGATGCTTAAGAATGGCGCTCATTAACGCAATATTTCCATTCAGAGTGAGCAATAGCGACTGTCGTATCCACAGTAGAATTGATTTAACTGACTCTAATCCCTCGGGCATCATATCGTTGCCAACTTCCGTGGGATAGGAGTCGTCAAAATGGGATACAGTTGACAGGGAAACCAGGAGGTTGACGAACGGCAAGAAGGCAGAAGCTTGCACAAGAAGTCAGGGATATAAAATGACTTCTTGAGCAGCTTGGTCAGGGGGCCACGCAATGGTTTCCACGTCTATTAAATATCCTCCAAAATATGAACAGAGGCCGACAAAAACGCAGGCATTTCGGGAAAGGTGAAACAGCTGAAAATTTCAGGACAGCATTAACCTAAATATAAAAGATGACTTAAAGATAAGAAACCATAACGTTGACAGGGTGGCCAAATTTTGGCACAAATAAATTGGCTGTTGAAATAGTTCAGTTGAAACGCAATGGTGCGAAATAAGGCGAGAATGTCGGCAAGTGTTGAACAAAGGTCAAGTAGGTCCTGGGGCCGACGCCAGTGCTCGGCAGCTGTCAAGCGACTGCACGTATTAGTGAGATGCCTGGTCGTCAGTAGTTACAGTACGATTCGGGTCTGAAATCTTGGACGCGCACTCCATCACATTGAATACAGTGCATTCTACGGTGTCATTCTCATTCATTCATTTATTGATACTGTCAGCCCAACTTTGGGCTATTACAGGAGTGGTAGGTCACAATACAACCAAAAATATATTTACACGATAAAGAAAAAATACAAAGAAAAAGTACATTTTGGGGCATGGCAAATACAGCATGTAATACAATACCAAGGTGTACAGTATAACCATTAGGCCAAGTTATGGTATGCGTACACATGTCCTTTTTATATATTCAAGAAAATCGCGTGAAGATGACGTCCTTACTATTAGGTCTGATAATAGATTCCATTGTTTTATTGCTGTCGGAAAGAAGCTGTATTTAAAACAATCATTTCGAGTGATTGGAGGAGGGATATACATACTGTGGCGACGACGAAAATAGTTACTAGGAGAGAAGTGAAAATAGTCATCTTTATCGATTTTAGCATGGCCATGAATAATAAGAAAAAGAAACTTCAAACGATCATACTCAGTTCTAGACTCTAGAGAAGGAAGTTCAGAAAGTTCACATAACTGGGTAGGAGAGTGAGAACGACGATATTTGTTAAAAATAAACCGTGCAGCAAGCCGCTGAATCTTATCCAGCTTAGACTGATTAGATGAAGTGTATGGGTCCCACACAATTTTTGCATACTGCATAACCGGTCGAATCAAAGTTTTATATGCCAGGCATTTTACTTCAGGGGTAGCATTATACAGATTTCTTCTAAGCGACCACAAGGCTTTCTGTGCCTTGGTAAATACGTAATCAACGTGTTCATTCCAACGCAAATCCGAGGTAAGCTTTAAGCCCAAGTATTTAAATGTTGACACTCTTTTTAACGCGACACCTTCAATGAAATTATTGTAGTCAATAA
Organism: Dermacentor albipictus; assembly: GCF_038994185.2. Taxonomy (NCBI): domain Eukaryota; kingdom Metazoa; phylum Arthropoda; class Arachnida; order Ixodida; family Ixodidae; genus Dermacentor; species Dermacentor albipictus. The sequence continues at coordinate 57,850 of NW_027225650.1, read as the reverse complement.
TACTTCGTTTTCTAGTGATAGACATGTAAACCATTTTGTCAGAGTTTAGAAGCATTTGCCAGCTATCACACCAGTTTTTTACCTTTTGCAAATTTGAATTTAAATCCGTCTGATCGGCAGGTGATTCGATACGGTTATATAATACGCAATCATCTGCGAAGAGTCTGATTGGAACTGTAATGTCATGCGGCATGTCATTGATAAATAATAAAAATAACAGGGGGCCCAATACACTTCCTTGGGGTACTCCAGACTCCACAAGCGAAAAGGAAGACCGGTATCCCTCGCATGCGACAAATTGGTCTCTATGGCTTAGGTAGGACGAAAACCATTCAGATAAGCGATGGTTTTTGAATATAGTTTTCATTTTTAATAACAACTTTGGGTGCGACACCTTATCAAAAGCCTTGGCCAGATCTAAGAATATTATGTCTGTTTGGCCTCGGTTATTTATTGTATACGCGAGATCGTGAACAGTCTCTATTAGTTGAGTCACTGTAGAGAGTCCCTCACGGAACCCGTGTTGGCATTTGTTCAGGATATGGTAGTTGTCAAGGCAGACCAATAATTGCTTAGATACGATATGTTCAAGTAGTTTTGAACAAGTGCTAGTAAGGGAGATTGGCCTATAATTTTTAACGTCTGATTTGCTGCCACTTTTATGAATTGGGATAACTTTAGCACGTTTCCATACCCTGGGAAAGGAGCACTGGTTAATAGATGCCTGAAAAATTACAGTTAGAAATTTAGAAACCCACTCTGCATACCTTTGTAAAAATTCATTAGGGATTCCGTCAGGCCCCGTACTTTTTTTAGTGTTCATGTGGAGTAAGAGGTTAAATACACCCTGTTCGTCAATTTTTACATCTTGAAAAGGCGGCCTTTCAGATTCATCTGCAAAATCAGGCAGGAAGCCGTTATCGCGTGTAAAAACCGAAGAGAAGAAAGAGTTGAAATCCTGTGCCTTCTTTAGAGCGCTATCTCCAGTTTCATGCGAACGAGAAGCAGCTGGGGGGTTAATATATCGCCAAAATTTTTCCGGGGCTTTTTTCAGAAAAGATTGTTATGTGACATTATAGAATCTATTTTTAGATTCTTTGATTAGCCCTTTTAATTCACGACTCATACTGGAAATACAGCTTTTGTCAATTGACTGGCAATTCTTTGAAGACAAATTTCGCTTCCGTGTTAGCTTTCTTTTTGCATGAATTATCTCTCTGGTTATCCAGGGATTTTTTCGTTTGGTTGTTTTTTAAACGTTCTGGGACAAAGCTTTCCACACAGTGCGCGACCATGTTTGAAAAGAAATTCCATAGCTCGTCCACGCTTGCGCCAGAGTGGACAAGGCCTAGGAACTTATCTAACGAGACTTCGAGGTAATCTAAAATAGATACATCATCGGCTAATGTAAAATCCAAGAACGGTATTTTTGATGCACGGAAGAGTTTGCGCACAGCCAAATTTAAAGACGTCACTACCATTTTATGGTCCGAAATACCGTCCTCGATGTCACAGCTCATAATAAAAGAACATAGGCGACTTGAAACGAAAACAAGATCTAAAATCGTTGAAGTTTCCGCGCCCACTCCTGTGAAGCCAGACACAATTTGAGTCAGATTATAATTAAATGCAATATTTAATAACTGCTCAGAACTCCGTACTTCGGTTCCTCCTGAAGAATTCGACGCCCAATCAATTCCAGCCAAATTAAAATCGCCCGCAAGGCATATGTTGTCATCTGGATGCACGTGCAAATTCATAAAGGCTTCCCAGTTTTCTAGTACTTCTACAGGGGAGTTGGGAGGCCGGTACATACCACCGATTAGCAAATTACGGTCATTCAAGGTAGCTTTAATCCAGACTGTTTCGAGATTGCTTGGATCAATAAGTACCGTAAAATGAATGTCGCTTTTCAGGAGTATAGCTACCCCACCCCCTCTAGTGCGCCGATCCTTTCTTATTATGGAATATCCGAGGGGCGTTACCTCAACATCAGTCACATCCGGGTTCAGCCATGTTTCTGTTATTACCATTGCATCTGAATCGTGCTCTATTACAATGCTTTCTAGGCCATCTTGTTTGTTAAGTACGCTCCTTGCATTCAGGTTAATGATCTTAAAGCATGCAGATTGATTTTGGTCGAGTCAGTCGGCACCCGAAGCCAAACGAAGTGCGGCCGCAGGAGCCTGGTGCGCGTACCGGCGGCTGTTAACCTCATCCCAGGCATAGAGCACATTGTTAACCTTTATCTTGTCAAAAGCCTATGTTACCTTGGCTCCGGTTTTCCTCTCCTCAGTTGTCCACTTCCACAAGTTTTTCCGAGCAGTAGCAACTCTTTTAGAAAAATCTTCTTGCACGCTGAACGGGGTTCCCTTTAATTTTGAGCAGTTTTTAAATATTTTAGATTTTTCCCTGAAGTCCCCTACTCGGAGTATCACTGGTCGACATGTTCCTGGGACCTTCTTGCCTATCCGATGAATTCTTTCGATAGAGTTAAGTTTTTGTTTTAAAATGTTTCCAAACACATCGCCGTTAACCTTTCGCAGGAGTATTTCCTCAGATTCAAGTCTGGCCTCTTCTATTCCTCTAACAATAATGTTATTGCGCTTTGAACGATTTTCGAGATCGTCGATTCGTTCTGACATTTGAAGGAATTGATCATCAAGATTTCTCACACAACCTTCAACAGTAACAAGTCGGGTGTTGGTGTCTTCGACGCACTGTAGTTTAGATTCGATTGTTTCCAGTCGTTTCTGGACAACCGAAATGGCCGTCTCTGAGGTTGACTGCTTCACCTGAATTTCAGAAATTTTAGCAAGGATTTCTTTCTGCGTGTTCTTCGACAGATGGTACCGATTCTCGCGCAATGAGGATGGGAACAAATTGTCTCACGTGCCAGGTGTCACCTTCCTCCTACTGCCAACATTCCTTCCCCTCCGTAGTTGCTTAGCTTTTATTGGGTTCGGCTGCTAATCACGAGGTCTCGGGATCGAATCCCAACCACGGCAGCCGTATTTCAATGGGTGTGAAATGCGAAAACCCGCGTACTTAGGGTTAGGCGCACGTTGAAAAATCCCAAGTGGTCTAAATTATTCCCAAATCCTCCACTACGGCGTGCCTCATAATGAAATCGTGGTTTTGGCAAGTAAAACCTCATAATGTGTTATGTAACATTCGTTAAGGATGTCTTGGGCAGTCGCACAACTCTTGAATACAATTAAGTGTCAGGAGTTGTGCGCGTTGTCTTTGAGTATGTGGATAGCCTTTATGGCGTTCGATAGCTGCTAGTCTAAATTGCCGCTATATAATAAAGGCGGAACGTCAACATGGTAGAGAATGGGGAGAACATACAAATCCCGCATATATTACTGCACACTAATTTTAAATATCGTTCTTGCTTCACGCATGTGTACAACCGCCATAGGAGACTACTTTGGAGACTAACTGCAAGTACTGTATATGTCGTACCCAAGGGTGTACCTGGCCTGGTGGCCCGTAAATGTGAGCAGCTTTAAAAAAAAGGCGTAAAAGGCGAGCAGCTTTGGCCATAGCATACTAACGGACGACGACACAAACTGTAGTGACTAGCGCAAGAGTGGACAGGGAACATTAAAGACGCTACAAGGACAAGCACCTAGTTGGATGTTTGCGCTTATCCTTGTCACCTCTAGTGTTCCGTGTCCACTCTTGCGCTAGTCAATTTAGCATGGAATACCAACTAGCCCGGTCTCACACCCTGCGATGACACAGGGACAGTTTGCTCAACTCTTGTATCGTTACTTTTGTGTTCAGGTGAAAAACCAACTTATCCATGTATATGTCTTAATACTTAAGCACATCTAGATATGCAGCTGCGGCGGTAACCCACGAGTGCGATCTGCAAAGTCGCTAGTGAAATAATTGTGTGCACCTTAAGGAATTCGATAGGGGAAAATCAAAATCCGTCCACGACGGCGTCTCTAGTAGACGCTGTGCGATGTTCGGACGTTAACAATGTGTGCCGACTGAAGAAAGGCTGCCCTGAAGTACTTCTGACGATTAGGCTAGCTTCTTTACTCCGTAGAATGAAAAAGAAGAAAAAGAAAAGGAAAAGAAAAAGAAACAAGAAAAAAAAGAACTGCATCAAAAGCCCAGAATCAACCGTTGCTCGTCGCGACTAAACGCTCTTAGGATGGCGAGTAATTTCTAGGCGACGAGCGAATACGCTTGATCAAGAACACTGATAACACCGGCGGGACAAGCATTGTGGTGAAGTTCAATGCGCAGGGATAGCTTACTTTAATTTTTATTTTGTTTGGTTGACGTCATCACACGTCACCGCGGGAAGTTTGAAAAGATTAAGGTTAGTACGCCACGTGGTGGCACTGACGCAAACTAAACCCGCATGCCCAGAAAAGCTGGATACGGCATAGCACTCAAAATCGCTGTGCGAAGGCTCTCCGGTACCACTAGAAAACATGCGTCAGTGCTGGAAAAGTTCTTATACAGGACTCCATCTCGTACGCAGAAATGGTTTGCTGTCGTCGAGGCGGTCGTAGCAGTGAAGAGCGGTGTTAAGTTAGCGTTTTTTTTGCTGTTCGGCTAGAAACAGTCGAAGTCTGGCAAACGCGGTGACACAGAAGGCACTAGGCGATCGAAGTCGTCGGCGTCGAAGTCTGTAGTGCTACGTGGCATACGCGAGATGCAGTCCGCATGAGCATGTCGTCGACCGCTCTTATAAGAGATGGTGAAGCTGTATTCTTGCAGTCGGAGTGCCCTGTGCGCAAGGTGGCCACAAGGGTCACGAAGATTCACAAGCCAACACAATGAGTGTTGGTCGGTGACAACTGTAAACGGGCGTCCATACAGTTAAGAACGAAACCGCTGAACCGCAAATATTACTGCCAGGCATTCTTGTTACCTACTTAATGAGTGACTTGTACATGCGATCACGTGTTTGCTGTCACCATAGCGTTGAACTAGGATGGCACCAATACCTGTGCCACTGGCATCCGTATGGAGTTCCGCCGGAGCTGAAGGACTGAAGTGTTGAGGAAACCTTCGTGACGTCAGCAGAAGCTTCAACTGACGAAAAGAAGAGTCGCACTCCGGAGTCCACTCAAAGGGGATGTCCTTTCGTAGCAGGCATGTCAGCGAATACGCGACGTCGGCGAATTTAGGAATAAAGCGGCGGAAATAGGAATAAAGCCCCAGAAATCTACGGAGCTCCTTGACAGAGCGCGGTGCACTTAAAGCTTCAACGGCTGCTGTTTTCCAGGGATCAGGCCGAATGCCATCCTTATCGACGAGGTGGCCAAGAACAAGGGCGGTCTCCGAAGTGGCATTTCTTGCAGTTCAAAACTAGGCGAGCGTTTCTGATGCAGTTCAGAGGAAGCTTTAGCTCGGGCCCAACTCCGACGCGGCCTATTCAAATACATGTAAAACGCAAAAACGTTTTTATGAGATAACCCCTGGACCGATTTTGATGAAATTTGTTGCATTTGAGAGAGAAAGCTAAATTCTAGTGACTGTTGGAAGCGGAATTTCGATTTAGGGCTTGAATTTTCTTAAAACTATTTTCAAATATTTGACCGTTTGAAAAAAATAGAAGCACAAAGTTTACAAATTCATAGCTCTGCATCAAAAACTGATATTGCGGTTCTGTAAACGGCATCCATTAGAACATTCAAAGCGGACAAATTCAATATGTCATTTTACATCTTACATGAATTTGTTACGTTGGTTACAACGGTTTTGCAAAAGATGTATTTCCCTATAATTAAAATTTTTTTATATGCATGTGTAACATATCAATTTTGTCCACTTTGGATGTACTACTAGATGCAATTCACAGAATTTTATTATCATTTTTAGTAGTTGAGTTACAGAGTTGTAAACGCCATAGTTTCGTTTTTTGAAAATTTCCGATTTTTGCCAATTTTTAATAAAACATTGACGACCTAAATCGAAAATTCGAAACCAACAGTCAATATATTTTAAGTTTTTCTTTTAAATGCAACAAACCTCGTCAAATTTGGTGCAATGGTCGCCGAGAAAAACGAATTCTCCTTTTACATGTATTTAGATAGGAGCACCCGAGCTAAAGCTTCCTCTTCAGGACAGTATCCAGACGCGAGTTGGGTTCGCAGAAGGTGCGGCTAAAGATGACGACGTCGTCGAGGTAGCACATGCAGATGTTCCAGTTCAAGCCGCGCAGAATAGTGTCCATAAATCTCTCGGAAGTTGCCGGAGCGCTGCACAGTCCAAATGCCATCACATAAAATTCGAAGAGCCCGTCACAGGTTAAAAGGCAGTCTTTTCCTTGTCCTTAGGATTCGTCGGAATTCGCCAATAACCGGATCGTAAATGTACTGAGGAAAATTAAGAGGTGGATTGGAGGCAGTCTATTGCGTCATCATACGTGGGAGTGGGTACACGACCTTTTTTGTTACAGCATTCAAACGGCGATTGTCGACGCAAAATCTCAGATACATCTTTCTTTCTAACAAGAATCACTGGAGCTGTCCACGGGCTTGCTGACTCTTTCCCCATTTCGTGCACTTGTTCGTTGATAATCTGGCGCTCTGACGGTGAAACGCGATATGGCTTTTGTCTAATCGGATTCGCGGAACCTATGTTGATGGTATGGCGTGCTCGAGACGCGGGGATTGCAGGTATTTTCTCCTTTTGCGCAAAGTCGAATACCGAAACGTGCTTCCAACGCACACCCACTAACGTTCGGCGTTCACTCGTGCTGAGCGATTTATTTACCATTGACAAAAGGGCCGTTTCCGAACTGTGGCCATCTGGTTCTTACGACACATCTGTAAGTTGAGCCACTGATAAGGACGCGTGTTCCCTGGCGAAGGCTAGTTTCAAGCCGTCTGGTAATATAACGGGCTCCTTAGAAAAGTTTACAGTCCATAAGCCAGTGCGTCCGCCTTTGATCGACACCACACAATGTGGCACCAACACATTCTTCTTCACACAGTTAATGTCCATCGGTTTTACGGTAACATGGAAGCTGTCGCAATCGGCGCCGCAAGAGACAAGGCGAACACAAATGGTAGGCGATGCAGGTACGGCCGCATCACCACAAACACTCAGTGTAGTTTCGCGATCTACAGGGTTCTTTGCCAGGATCTCTACAGGGTTCTTAGACAGGATGATCTTAGCCAGGAGTCCTGACGGAATCCTACCACTTATGAATGCCTTCCCCGTGCGGCAGTCGACAGTAGCACCACCCTCCCGCAAGAAGTCCATGCCGAGAATAACATCATGGGTCGACCCAGGAATAATTACAAACTCTCTCGTAATAGCATGGCCTCCCAGAAACACGTCAGCACTACACACACCAATAGGTCACAACGGCTTGCCAATCACTCCAATGAACTTTGAATCTTCGTCCCATTTAAACAAAACCTTTCACCCTAACACGTCTTTAAAAGAGACACTCATGCCGAAATCGTTGCGCCAGTGTCCACCAGAGCCATCACAGGCACATCATCTACAAGAACGCGCACTTTGTTTTTAAGTATCAACAAAGGAGGCATTTCTGTCAGTAGCACGTCTCCAGCGAGCTCACCTCCATTGGCCGCGCTAGCTAGTTTTCCGGTGACGAAGGGGACGTGGTGTGACGAAGCGATGAGGGAGAACGGGGAGCACGACGTTGTGTGTGGTGCCGGCATCAAACTCCTGTCAGATGCCAGGAGCTGCTCGGCCAATACTCGTCGCCGATGATACGTGTGGTGGCCACGGGGCACTGTTCGGAGGGCCGTGAAAACTCTGAGGGCTGGCCGTACCACGTGGTCATACGTTGGTTGCAAAACCGCGATATCTGACCCAGGACACCGCAGGAGTAACACACCGGGAGAGGTCTAAACCTTGGTGGTTCTTTGATGAACCGGATATTCTCATTTTCCCTCGTGCAGTGGGTTGGTTCGTGGCCTCTGTCACGATGATACATCGGGCGTCGAGATGGCATGCGCTGAGCGCATTGGTCATAGCGTGGAGTCGGTGGGCGTGTTGTCATCCTCGACTGTGGGGCTGCGCTGTTCTCTACGGCCGCTGCGCTAACCATCGGTACCAAAGGGGCCGAATGTGTCGCACTCATAGCCTCATAATTTCTTCTGATATTTATAATCCCCTAGAGTCCAATAATTTTTTTTTCACCGTCAACATGGTTTCAGGAAAGCATTATCATGTGAGACAAAGTTACTTGAATTCACGACTGACCTGCACCTTAACATGAACAATAACCAGCAGACTGATTGCATTTTCCTTGACTTTTCCAAAGCATTTGATCGTGCAGCCCATTGTCGTCTTATTGCGAAATTAACCGCACTTCGAATTGTCTCCTTCACTCTATCATGGCTTCGTAATTTTCTTTCGAATCGTCAACAGTTCACAGTAGTTAGCAATATTGCTTCGTCTCCTTCTTACGTTACTTCTGGTGTCCCTCAGGGCAGCCTTTTGGGCCCTTTACTCTTCCTAAGTTACATAAATGATTTGTCGCTTAGTGTTTCTTCTCGCTTACGTATTTTTGCTGACGACTGCGTTATTTACAGATCAATTAACAGTACTGACGACCACCTGGCTCTTCAAAATGATCTTAGCCTAATTCATAATTGGTGTAACACTTGGTTAATGGCTCTAAATGTATCAAAATGTCAGGTAATTTCTTTTAGTCATAACTGTGACAATTCACATTTTTCATACAATGTCATAAATAAAGAATTGTTACATACAGTATTACATAAATATTTGGGTGTTCAACTTCAACTTCAACTTTAGTCATTCTTCTAGCATACACTACAAACGTCCACTTGGGATAAAAGCTTCCATAAGCAGCTTAACTGTTGGAGGTTGGAATGCGCAACAGTTTGACGATACACACAGAAGAGACACACACCACAGAGCGCTACTTGCAACTATCGTTTTATTCCCTTGTCAGTGGAATAAATACAAGTTGCAAGTAGCGCTCTGTGGTGTGTGTCTCTTCTGTGTGTATCGTCAAACTGTTGCGCATTCCAACCTCCAATATGCTATACCAACACGCCCAGTCGTCAACCTTGGCAGCTTAACTGGACACAAGAGACATTGTTCTACATGGCAGGGCGATAACAGGGAGTACTTTGTAACATCAAACAGTTCAAAAGCAGTTCAACCGGCACAACAACAATTGTAACATTTTCAAATATTGACAGGATAACACCCTTGCGATACAGAAAACGACTACATTCAAACATGAGCAAAACATGAGCTCATCGTCTTGAATTTCCATCTCCCGCCTTCCCCGTGTTTTTCCAACAATCAAACATATATGATAAGATTAAGAAAAAAATAATGAAAGGGCACCGCACAATTAGAATCGTTATACATTAAATCTATATGTTTACAAGTGAAGAAAACACATCTTCAATTCCCTGCGAAAAACATTAGTAGTGTGAGCGTAATTATTAAGGATTTCTGGTAAATTGTGTTTAATGGATTGTATTTTGTATTCAAGGCGAAAACGTGGTACATACCAAGTATCAGGGTTTCTTAGATGTACTGGTATTTCATTGCGCTGCAAGGCCACTATGGGTGTAAGGTAATTCCTTAACGCTTCCTTTGCGAAATAAAACATCTGTAAAACGTGATATTCGTAATAGCGGTCTACCAATATAACTTCGTACTTCTCTGAGAAAGTTTTTGTCCTCGATAGCGGATTGGTACTGGCAATGTGCCGGAGGAGCGCCTTTTGTAATTGAATTATTAGAGCGCAGCTCTTTGGCGTCCGTTCCTGGGTTTCGCGTCGTCGTCGGCGTTGTCGTCGGCGTTGTCGTCGGCCTCGTAACCAGCTCCGCCCCCCTTTCATCCCCCCAGCGCTAGCAGCGACCGACTGATACCGCTGGATGCCGCTGACGCCGCTAGAGAGTCAAGATAACGTGACTGCATAGAACCCCGTCGCCGCCATGCAGAAAGAGGAGGAAAGGGTCCCCCCCCCCTGGTTCTTAGTGCTGCGGAAGCGAGGGTATGATATTGTTTGTGCCGGCATCGGCGGCGTTGTCCCTGAAACCAACTCCGCAGCTGGGGTTGACTCACTATCGGCGTCAGCGGCATCAGTCAGTCGCTGCTATCTCTTCCCTCCTCCCTTTATCGTGTTGTCCGCTTGCTGCACGCGCTTCTGCCCCCATCGTTTGCCGCTGGGTGTACACGCCGCCCCCCTCCCACCTCTTCCTGCGAGTCTCCGGTTGTCAAAGCGCCGGCTCGAACTTTGAAGTTGGCGAACTGTGCGCCGCAAAGTTGCCCAACGGCTTGCTGGTAGTAGCTGCCTACTTCGCCCCTACCGCACTCACGAAAGACGTCGTGCACTTCCTGCAACTCGCATTAACCATCCATCGATCCACACCGATGTTAGTAGTGGGGGACTTTAATGTTGACATAAAGACAAACAGCAATTTCCTAACACTTATGCGGGAGAACATCCCGTTCCTCTCGCTCGTAACGCGTCCCACGGCTGTGACAACCTCGCGAGGCACTTGTATAGATCTCGTCTTTGAGAATCAAGCATTGGTGTACCAAGTCGAACATATATCAGTCTATTTCTCCGACCACAAAGCTTCCTTCATGACTCTCAAGAACTGTTAGTGGAGTCTTTGTTAAGGGAATACGTGTGAAAAATAAAAAAAAAATTCTGTGATAGCGCATACATGTGTTGCTCGATTTCTTTGCCTCAATCTATCGAAAAGGTGAAACAGCTTATTTGCTGCGCTCAAATTTCGCATTAGGAAGTAACGTAATCGTCGGTAATTTTTTTTATTCAGGTTTGTGTTGTGGTCTCCCATACTAAACTACAATAAATAAATTGGGAGGTAAACACTGCATGATTAATTTGTAGCTTGGTTTTTACCGGCATGAGAGACCTACAGCGAGCCAGCACCCCGGCTACTGCGGCAAATTTACTACGAAGTTGCTTAAAATGAGCATCTCAACTTAGATGACAGGAAGAAGTTATACAAAGCATATTATGTTCGTTAACTAGCTCAATATTTGGTCTAATTAAGTTATTGAATGTTCCAGTTTAAAAAAAATTTCTTGCTCTAAAAAGAACAGCTTTCGTCTTAGCAGGTTTAATTCTTATTGAATTTACCTGTGACCACTCAGACAGATTACGTAGCAGTGCATTACACCTAATAATTAGTTCGTTCGCATCCTTTCCAGTAAAGACTAAAGTGCCATTATCTGCACATAGAAAGAAATCAAATGTAGCATCAATATTTACTAAGTCATTACCGTATAAGTTAAATAATAGTGGGCCTAAAGCACTCTCTTCTGGCACCCAGTTCTTAATTGACAAGAAAGAAGATTGGACATTATCGATACATACACGTTGAGTCTTATTTTTCCAGCATGACTTCATCAAGGCGAGGGGGCCGCCGCAAACTCCATACATAGAAAGTTCAGTTATAAGGATGTCATGATTGAGGCAATCAAACGCCTTGTTGAAGTAAATGAAAATCCCGAGGGCGAAATTCCCGTCGTGTATATCTCACACAATATTTTCTTTCAAGGATGAAAGAGCTCTTTCTGTAGATCTTCCCTTTCTAAAGTCTAACGGCAAATTTGTTATAACGTCAATTTTTTAGAAATTTTGTTAGGCGTGGAGAAATAATTTTTTCCAGTGCTTTGAAAAAAATGGTAGTACAGATATTGGCCGGCGATTGGAGACTTTATTTACATCACCGCATATGAAAACACCGATATTCTAGCTCGTTTCATACGGTCTGGGAAAGTAGCCGACTCTATTGTTAAACTGAATATGTGAACCAACGCCCGAGTGAAGGTCGAGTGATACTTACCGTATTTTATTGGCTCGATTTCTAATGCTTTGCTGTTATTTAAATTTAATATTGTTGTAAACGTCTCATGTTCATTTGTTGGTTCCATAAATATAGTATTAGCAATATGATTATTCAGTGAATAAGAAACTCGGGGGTCATGGCTGTACGCTATGCCTGCGTTCACAAAATGAGTATTAAAGTGGTCAGCCAGCGCTTTACCGCTAAGTTCACAATTATTATCACTTATCGATTTGGGTATTTTGCTTTTAGTTTCACGACCTAAGACGCTATTTATTCCTTTCGAAACCTAACCAAAAATTTCTCCTGGACAGAGCACATTGCAGCCATCTCTGCAAAAGTTTCAAGGACATTAGGATACCTACGCCGTAAACCAGGTCATTCACCCTCAAACATCCGCAAATAGGCTTATGAAACATTTGTTCGTCCACAGCTCGATTACGCATCATCCTACTGGCCCCCACATCGTACCTACTTAATCGACATGCTTGAATCAGTCCAGAACTAAGCTGCCCGTTTCATTTCGCGTAATTATAGCCACCACTCCAGCGTAACGCAAATCAAACTCGATAATTCCCTCCAACCTTTAGTTCTTCGCCGTAATATCGCTGTTATCCTTGTTCCACAAATATCTTTATAATGACATACAATCCACACTGCATATCCAGATCGCCTCAAACACGTCTCGCCGATTAAATAACCACTTAAGTTTTGCGTGCATGTACAGCACGACACATGCTTTTAACTTTTCCGCACTCCCTAAGGCCGTTCGCTTGGGGAACAATCTTCCTGATAACATTGCTTCCGAGATAGATCAAGAAAAATTTCATTTCCTACAGGAGTTTTTCATTGTAGTACTTACAAATCACTTTATCTTATTTCTTGCACTTGGCAATGGACTTCGAACTTCTTGCGATGTTTTTATTTCGAATGCTGCATTGCTATCTCGCTCTAATGAATTCGTACATTATGCTGCGTCAGGTGTTCACTTGTACGCCCTGTATATATTGTTACGGGTTACAATAATTATAGCAGCTGACAAGATGGTAGACAGCGCGCGAAGAACAGAACATCGTCTTCTTCCGACGATGATTAAAACATCTTCGTCAGCGTGTCGCATGACCCCCGGCGGCTGAAGCACCGGCTCGGTGCTGGTTAGGAGGCGGGCGAGTGGTACAACTTAAGACGGGCGACGTGGACTACGTCGGAGCGATGCTGAGCCACGGTTGGCTCAAGAGGGGCAATTACGTACGTGACGTCAGTTACTTCACCCAAGACATGGTAAGTAGCTTCTCCGCGTGAAAGTAACTTCTCCGAGAGGCCAACGCGTCACGACGGCGACCACAGGAGAACCAGGGCGCGCGGTGTGTAATGAACGTCACGATGGTGGGCGTCATATAAGCGCCGCTGATTGTCCTGCGACTCCACAAGTCGACCTCGAGCAATATGGCGTGCTTCTTGCGCTTTAAGGATGGCTTCACGGGCGTACTCGGATGTGGAATTCAGACTAGCAGGCAGAACGGTGTCGAAAGGTGACGTAGGGCCGCGGCCAAACAAGAGGAAGAATGAAGAGAAGCCTGTGGTATCATGGTGAGACGAATTATACGCGAAAGTAACGAACGGCAGCCCAACGTCCCAGTCGCGATTGTCATCGGAGACATACATACATGGACAGTAAGGGTGCGGTTAAGGCGCTCGGTTAGACCGTTCGTATGTGGATGATAAGAAGTAGCAAGTTTGTGTTTAGTCGCGCATGAGTGTAGAATAGAATGTTTGGAACGCATGAGTGTGCAAACCATATTTATTTCAGGGATTTTCCCACATCTCAATAATTTCTCTCGTCGTATTCGAGTGCTCATTGCTGTGTTCTTGTTTGTTAATGAAGCTTTCCCCTCAAGTCTAACTATTTTAAGGCAGTTTGTCGTGTGCGTATCATGGCCATGCACGCTTATATCGCCTTCCGTTTCTCTACCATGGTTGCGCTTTAAAACCACGGCGCTGCAATTTTGCTTTCCTTTCCTTCCTTCTTCTCTGCCCTTAAACTGGCTCTCTTAACTACTACACGCAGAGACAAAGCAACAACGCGCGCATTAGATCCCATAGATGACATCAATATTTACCATTATTATTAGGGTTATAATTATATTCTAGTGCTGATTGCCGTGTTATAGTTTGTTAACGAAGCTTTCCCCTCAATTCTAAATATTTTAAGGCAGTTTTCCTAGTCTCTAAAGCCGCTCATTTGTGCGTGAGCTTCTGCGCTGTGCGATTTGTCACCGGAAACGTATAGCAGCGCATTTTGTGCTTAGAGGCCAAGCAGGTTCCCAGCACATTGTCCAGCACTCCGTCTATGTAACAGAAAAGACTTTGGCCTCCACGTGAAATAGGGAAGACGAAGTGACTGCAAGCAAGAGCGCTATTTTTCTAGCTCAGCTATTTCCGGATGCAACAAAGTGCCGGGAGCGTGTTGGTATCAAGTTTCAAGGTGGGAAACGATTTTTTGCTACTTTACGAAGCAATTGCGCCAGAGCAACGCTGACGCCGCGTTAAGCAACGCTCTGTTGCCGTAAGCAACAGAGCAACGCTGACGCTGAGCACGCCTGGAGGCCAGCCTAGGCGAGCTACCGCCCGCCAGGCCTAACAATACCCAAGCCCTACGCGCCACTTTTTCGCCAAGCATGAAGGTCCAGGTCGAAGGAGAGGAGTTGTCTCCCGAAGAATTCGGTGGAGATGCCGGCATGATCGGCTCCAAAACCCGATCCGGTCTTAATGTTTTTTTATTGACTTGATCACCTGAAATGTGAAACATCAAATTAGAATATGTGTGCGCAATTGCAATTTCTTTAAAGAACTTTATATTTCAACACGTTCTTTGCATGAAATTAGAAATTACACAAAACGTTTTTATATAAAGAACCAGAACAACACGTCAGGCTTTGATGGATAGGACTCGCGTCGCATGGCCTTCGCAACCGTTCATTAGCAGCATTACAGAACAGCTTCTAATCATAGGCTATAATGTGGACATCAACCATAAAGTAACATGCAACAAGAGTGGATAGTCGAGCTGTTTCGCGGCCGAGATATGGTACTTCGCCGATCCGGCGGCGAGGCACATCATGACGGCTGCGGCTAGCAGTTTGAGAGGCGGTCCGACCACCGGGCACGACTCAACACGAGCGATGACTAGTCAGGCCGTGCCGCCGGGCTCTTTCTGGAAAATGCGCCTGAGGGTCGTTGTTCGGTTCTTCTGCTGCAGCGTCTGCTTCGCCGCCATTTTAAGGTAAGGGCACAGCAAAACGCAGTATCGCCATTATAAAGCTTTGCAGGCTCCAGTATGGAAGAAACATTTACAGGAAGAAACGTACGTAGCGTCTACACTCAATAGCTTTGTATCCTCCAGTATTGCTTACCAGTATTGTCTGTCATTCTGCGAATTGCAGAAATATCCGCCATTTCCTCAATGTACACTGTACGGCCTAAGGACAGCATGCATACTCAAGGGCGAAATTCCAAGTATCAGAAGATCATTGCAAGGCTTCGAAGACAGCAGGTGATGACCCCCAGCACAAAGTGCTTAATTGCAGCTGTTTAATGACGGACACATTGGCTTAAACATTCGAGATGAGCATGTTGGTGCGAGCTCAATTATTTTTGCAGCCGTTTTATTTCGGCATGCAACCATTCACATAATTCTGCTACCCTAATTCACCCTCCTTCGCAGAAGTACAAGAGGAGGAGGAGGAGGAATAAACTTTATTTGTCCAACGGTTGT
Source organism: Dermacentor albipictus (assembly GCF_038994185.2). NCBI lineage: Eukaryota > Metazoa > Arthropoda > Arachnida > Ixodida > Ixodidae > Dermacentor > Dermacentor albipictus. The sequence goes on along the minus strand of NW_027225650.1, from coordinate 42,253 downwards.
TGATGTTGGTGCCCGGGGCTAGGCTGCCAGGGGTCCATCAACCGAGGAAAATCTTTCGAGATCCCCGGCAACGGCCCTGGCCCGCTGGACGGCCCACTCCTGGTCTTCGGGTGCCTCGCTGAGGAGGGCGGCTTGCCATCTCTCAGCGAGGCGCCCCGCTTCAGAGGGTTCTGCTCTTGTATTCCCCCTTCCTCTTTGTCCTTGTTCCACGTGGCGTCGGCATTCCCAAAGCACATGCGCCATATCGGCCCGTTCGTGCTCGTCCACGGGCAGCCGGGCGACCGGTGCAACGCGGGCCACAGGCGGTGCAGGTGGTAGGGGTTGGTGAAAGTGCCCGTCTGCAACCATCTCAGGTCGACCGCCTGGGACCTGTCTAGGCGCCCGTGGGGTTGCGGATATTTTCTTCGTTCTTTCCTATAGTGACCAAGCACCTCCCGGTACGTTGCCGGAAACTCCTTGACATCGCAGTCGGCGTCCTCGTGATACCCAGCTCCGTCCGCCACGATTTGTGTTGTATTGGTAACAACAGCGGCCGAGCCAGACGGGGTGGCAGCCGCCGTCGCCGTCACTCCTCCGCTGGGGTCCCGCACAACAACGGCAGCAGCTGCCCTCTGGGTGACCGCGTCGCGGCGGGTAAGCTGCCTCGCGACGAGGTGGGCGCGCTCGTTGTGGTTGGGTGGAGTGTCGTTGCGTCTTCGGCCGTTAGCATTGTTGGTGTCATTATTGTCGTGGCTGTTGTTGTTACTGCCAAGCTCCCCGACGTGCGCGGGGAACCACTTGAGGGACTTGTTTGTAATCGTGCCGGATCCGAAGTCCCCGGCCCGGGCGTTGAGCATGCGTGCCACATCCGCGGACACCCAACCTTTGGTGTAATTCCGAATCGCTGATTTGGAGTCACTGGTGATAAGGTTATCCTCCGCACCTCCGTAAAGTACCGCAAGGGCTATGGCCATCTCTTCCGCTGCTTCGGCCGACGGCAGCCTCGCTGATGCCGTGACTCAGATCGTTCCCTTTGTATGTACGACTGCCATGGAGAAGGCGGGCGCCGCTGCCGTCGGCCGGCCGTGTCGATGTTGCCGTTGTTGCTGCTGCCGTTTTTGTCGTAGTAGCAGTAGTGGTGGTGGTGCTGGTAACTGCGGCTCGTCTCGCACATTCCCTTGTAGCGGCGGTGGTGGTCGACGTTTCTCGTCGCCATCAGAGTCACCGACTGGCCACGGGTACCTGGCTGCATCGACGAAGAGGACGCCTTCTTGTCTTCCATGCTTCTCGAGGATTGCTACCGCCCTGCGTATACGTCTTTGCACGTCATGCAGCGGGTGCATATTCTTCGGCATGTTTTCCGTCTGTATGGCGTCCCTGACTTTCGGTAGCAGTGATTCTTTCAGTCCACGCGCCTCGAGATATCGAATCCCGAGCAAGTCTAGGATTCGTCTTCCCGTTACGGTGCTCGACAGCCTCTCCAGCTGCGCGATTCTCTGCGCCTCGGCGATCTCCTCGAGTGTGTTGTGTACGCCCAACTCGAGGAGCCTGTGGGTTGGCGTGTACTGGGGCAATCCCAGGGCGGTCTTGAACGCCCTGCGGATCGCCACGTTCGGCTTGTCCGTTTCGCTCCTGTTCCAGTCGGCATATGCGGCGACGTACGCTATGTGGCTCAGCGCGTACGCCTGTATCAGCCTCGTAACGTTGTGTTCTTTCATTCCTTTCCTCTTGTTCGCGACCCGCCGCACGAAGTGTGTGGCAGCGGCCACTTTCTTCTGCAGTCGGGCAACCAGCTCGCGGTTGGCACCGTTCTCTTCCAGCCACAGGCCGAGCACTCGCAACTTGGACACCGTCGGTATTCGGGTCCCCTCCCTCGTCGTGACGCAGACGCCCAAACGACGAAAGTCTAGCACGGCCTGCGGAATGGGCCCTTTCTTGCGCGGCCTGTGGAGCAGGATCTCCGACTTGTCGGGTGAGCAGACGAGTCCCGTGTCCTCGAGGCGCCGTTCCACCTCCCGGACGGCCCGCTGCAGTCGGTCTTCCATCTCGCCGACGCTCGTGTTCTCCGTGGTCCACACCGTCACGTCATCTGCGTATATCGTATGATTGATGCCCTCTATCGCGTCAAGGCGCTCCGGCAGGCCGATCATGACGAGATTGAAAAGCATGGGCGAGAGTACGGAGCCCTGCGGCGTTCCCGCACCACCCATTCGGACCGTTCGTGGTGAGGCCCCGTCGATCTTGACTGTCGCCACGCGCTCATTCAGGAAGCTGCTGACATATCGGTGGAACCTCGCCCCGAGATCAAGTCGGCTGATCTTGTCCAGTATGGCCATGTTCTTCACAGTGTCGAAGGCGGTCTTGAGGTCTAGCCCGAGTAGGGCACGCACGTGTGTGCTCGGAGCGTTCACGACCTGTTCCTTGATCTGCAGCATGGCGTCCTGCGTTGAAAGTCCCTTCCGAAAACCGATGATGTGGGTGCCGAAGGCGTCCTGCTTCTCGAGCAGCGTCGTCACCTGTTAAGGCAGGCATGCTCCATCACTTTCCCGACGCAGGACGTGAGAGAGATCGGCCGCATGTTTCGGACCTCCAGCGGTTTGCCCGGCTTTGGTATCAGTATAACGTCCGCGGTCTTCCACTCTTGCGGAATTTGGCCCTCCTTCCAGCACGCGTTGATGTACTCGCAGAGCTTCTCGATGGCGTCGTCGTTCAGGTTCCTCAGGATTTTGTTGGTGATCCTGTCAGGACCGGGCGCCGAGTTGGTCTTCAGTAGCTGGAGGACCGTTCTAATTTCCTGCACGGAAAAGTCCGCGTCCAGCTCCTCGTTGGGAGCCCCGCAGTACTCTGGGTGACTCTGCCCTTCCGGGCGTGCGAGGTGCGTCTGCACGATCTCTTCCGCGAAGGCCTCTGAGTCGTCCTTGTACTTGTGTCGCAGCTTGGCCATCTCTGTACGGGTCGCCGTTCTGGTGCTTGCCGGGTCGAGCAGGTGCCTGAGAATCTTCCAGGTGCGTCCAGCGCTCATGTTCCCGTTCATCGTGTCGCACAGCTCCTGCCATTCTTGCTCGCACAGGCGGGCGCAATGCGTCTCGATCTCCCGGTTGATTTCGGCGATCTTCTTGCGTATCTTCCTGTTGAGTTTTTGCCTACTCGCTCTTCGCTGCATAGATTTCTTGGCCGCAACAAGATGTGCCAGCCGGCTGTCCACTCTGGGCGGTTGGGGAGCGCCGTCGCCCACGGCTCCGCGGGACCTGCCTGCCTCTTCTTTGGGTGGTTCTTGTCGCCAGTCCATCCATTCGACCTCATCGGTGGCTTTCTCTACGTCCGCGAGTAGTACTCTGCACCATTCGCTGATGTCTTCGATCGGGCCCTCCTTCTTGTCTTGCTCTCTATTTTTCCGGAATCTGTCCCAGTCTACGATTCTCGCCTTTCGGCAGACGCCCTCTTCGCTTTCATCCTCTCCCACGGTCACGCACAGGATCCTGTGGTCACCCCCCAGGTCCTCGAAGGAGTTCGACCAAGTGACCACGCCCGCGCCTGACCTGACGGAGAGGTCGGGGTACGTGTCGCGGCACACTCCCTGTCCGATCCTGGTGTGCGAAGCAGGTTCGTTGAGTACAGCCAGGCCGAGATCGTCCATCAGTCCGGCTAGCCTCTTCCCTTTCGGCGAGTCGGCTCCGTATCCCCATTGCGTGTGCGGCGCATTGAAGTCTCCGCATATCAGCAAGGGACTAGAGGCGGCCTTGGCCATCGCTTCGCGAAAGAGGGCGTCGAAAGTGTGAGTGCGGTATCTTTGCGAGGGGGAGCTACATACGTTGAGCACGAAAAGGCCGGTTTTCCTACTTCCAATACTCGGCACGACTTCGATCAGTACATGGTCTATGTCCGACTCTTCGTGGAGCACGAGTTCGTGTTCGATGAAGGCCGTCCCGCGCTTAACCAGCGTGCACACCCTGACGTCCCCCCCATGGATTCGTAGGGGGGACCGCAAGTCACATAACCCGGGAGCTGGGCCCGATCGAAAGGTTCTTGCAAGGCAATCATGACAGGAAGTTTCTTATTGGCAAGCGTTTTCATGTATTGCACCATCGTTGCTTTCTTGTTTTTGAAGCCCCTGCAATTCCACTGCCAGACTATGCGTCTATTGTTGGACTTGCGGGACACAGCCATGATTGTTATGCAGATGTGTTGGAGGGACACAACTGTCCGTGCGTCCCTCCCGCCCCGGTGGGGGTGGTGTTGGCGTTGTTGTCGCAGGCGAGGATGGTCGGTGCGTTTACCGCTTGTGACGATGGTACCCCGGCCCTTCCAGGCAGGTGATGGTGATGTTGCTGTTGCTTCAGTTGCATCGTCCCGTGTTCCAGATCTTCGATTCGCTTATTCATGGCCGCGAGTTGGGTGTTAACCGCTGCGTACTGCGCGTTCCGTCCCGCGTCAGATTCGTTCAGCTTTGTCAGGAGTATGTCAAACATTCGCTCCGTCTTATCCGTCAGTTTGTTCAACATCTCTTCGATCGCGTCTATCTTTCTGGCTCCTGACCTGGGTCTCTTCAGTGCTTGTGCGTGGTCCAAAGTGTCTTCCGTAGGTGGCGTATCGCTTGTGCCCTTGCGCTTGGAGCCCGCCGCTGCCGGCGCTCCTTCGCCGCAACACATGTCCATCTGGCCTACTTCCCCTCCTGTCGCGGTGGCATCGCCTCGCTCGGTGGCCTCGCGGGAGATGAAGGAGGAGATCCTCTCATGAGGGGATTCTCTCTTGCCCTTCAAGATTTCGTTGAGTGTCTGTTGTAGCTCGTCGATTTTCCTCGCTGATTGTTCGTTCTGCTTTCTGGCCCTGCCCAGCTCTTCTCGAAGTTCCTTATTCTCTCGCTCCATTTTCTCCATCCTCGCCGCCAGGAGGGGGTCGGGGGCTTCCCTTGTGCTGCCAGAAAGGGCGGTGCTCTCTACGGAGTATCCATTTCTTTCCGCGACTATGTCGGACCAGGTGACCTTGCGCGGCATTGTCGGTATCTCGCCATGTGTGGGCCGCACGCCGTCTGGCATGGGGCGGTTTCGGTTTCGGTTGCGGCTTCCACTCCGACTACGGCTTCGACTTCTGTTCTTAGGTCTCTTACGACTTCGGCTACGTCTTCTTATCGGCGAGAGGGATCCGGATCTCGGGCGACTTAGGCCTTTTCCCTGCGCCATACTGTACCCCGATGGTGATACGGTCCGCTGAGGGGTCTTTCCTTCTTCCAATGTGTGTTCCTTTTCTTCTCTGCTTCTCGCCCGCCACCTTCTCTCCTTCACTATGTGTGGCAACTTATATTTGGCCTTGCACATTCGGTCGGCCGTGGGGTGCGCCTCGCCGCAGATCCGGCACTTGGGCGTGCACTCGTGCTCGATGCTCGGGTTCTTCGACCCGCAGGCCGGGCATAGTTTGATCTCCGGTCTAGGGCATACGTCGGGTCGGTGGCCGAGCCTGCCGCACTCTTTGCAAAAGTCAATCTGTTTCCGATACAATGATACTCTTATCATGATGCTATTGAAGTAAGCCCATGTGGGGACTCTGTTTCCCTCATACAGCAATATCACGGTGGTCGTACTGCCGAGCCGCTTGGCGTATGTTAAAGTGGGGTTTCTCGAGTTCACCAGAGCATGCATGAGCTGGTCTTGCGTATACTTCAGGGGAATGTTGCGGATAATCCCTTTTGCCATTTGCTCGGGCGCCGAAACGTACGCGTTGGTCTCGTGCCTCTTCCCGTTAATCGTCAAAACCTTGATCTTAGCGATTTTCGTCGCAGTTGTCTCGTCCGGTGTGCTGATCACCAGGATGTTTTGCATGGCATTGGGACAGATCGTGATCATCTCGTCGTTGCCCACTACCGCTTCTTTGCGTATCGCCTCGTCGAGACCCATCCCGCACGTGTTCCTTATATTCAGCCCGTCTTTCGGTCGAACAATTATCTTGATATCATCCCTGGGTAGTCTGGGCACCCTACTTGCTCGTAGAACTTTGTTCACTATGCTTCGGCCGCCTCGGGGCATCGGGCTTCGCGAGCGGGTGTCGTCCTTTCCCGCGATCTGGGTAGCGTTCGTGCGGTGCCTTCTTCTGTGTGTAACTTCGATCCAACCGTCCGCAACGCCTTCAGCGTCTTCTCCCACGGAAACGCGTTTTGCGTCGTTGGGTCCGTTATCCGGGGTCTCCCCAGTTCCTGCCTCGTCTATCTCCATCTCGGTGGTAGTTCGTTCAAACGCCGAGTCCAACGAAGGATGCGCCAGGCCCAACCGTCGTTAGGCCTGGCCTCGCTCACACGGGACTCGTGTGATTTTCGTGCCGTAAAAACTCGCAAAGTTCACGCTCACCCAAAAAGTTGGTATCCCTGGGTTCGCGATGACTTGATCTTTCAGATGATATGTCGCTTTCGCGTGTAGGACGCAAAAAAACTGCGGAAACACTCATAAATCGATGGAGCCGAGAAGCTTCCGCTCCCACTGGCGACTTCTTCGAAGTACAAGAAAAAACGTCTTATTCTTTTCCTCCTAGAACAATCCCAATTTGAACAAATTAATTGCTGGCGTGTATGTACAGTTTTTTTTTCATTATCTGGATAGTTGCAACACGTCCTGCTTTGGCTTGCGCAAAGTTATTGCCATCACGCCATTAATTTCCGACTATTCTGCATTATATACCGGTCTCACATGACCACTTTCGATCGCGATCAAGTCCGATCCGGATCGAAATTCTCGACTGCTATTGGCTCAGTAATCTTTTGGCTCAGTAATCTTTCAGACTGGCTTAGAGCAAATAAATTGGAATTAAACACTAAAAAGACAAAATACATTATTTTTCGGCCTCGTAACAAAGGTATTGATGATAGCTTAGTCTTACAATTTCGTGATGAAGCCATTATACGCTCTACGTGCCAGAGGTTCCTTGGTGTTACGTTTGAAGAAAACTTAAATTGGTCCAGTCATGTCGGCAACATTAAAACCAGCATTGCAAGATCCATCGGTGTTATTAATAAATTAAAACGTCTATTACCTTATAGATTAAAAAAACAATTATACTATAGCCTAGTGCATTCGCGCCTGCAATATTGTTTATCTGTGTGGTGTACCACGACGAAAACTAACATCCATAGTTTACTAACCTTACAGAAACGCATGATTCGGGTAATTGAGAATGCGCCCTATAGAAGCCACTCCGCTCCTCTTTTCAACAAGAATTGTATTTTAACATTAGAAAACCTTATTAACAAAAAAACAGCCATTGCAATATTTAAAGAGGTAAGACTCAATGAAAGCGCCTTTTTTAAAAAATACCTCCCGAATGAACATAACTATAACACAAGGCAATTAATCTACAACAAGGGCAAGATCCGTACCAATTACGGCATGCAAAAGCAGGCATTCATAGTTGCAGATTTTTTGAATCATCACCCTGGCTTACTCACTATAATAAATGAATCACCGTCCCTAAACATTTTCAAAAAAAAAGTGAACATGTATTTGCTGTCGCTTCAGGTATGACTCTTCATTCTTTTGTACACAAATCAAATTCAGTATTGCTGTTACATATTTCATGTACTTTTCATTTTTTTGTGTATGCATCCACTTTGTGTACCATGCTTACCCTGCGTGCTTGAGTGTTTTGTGCACTGGGAATGGGTCGGGGAAGGGGACTGACACTTAGTCAGGCATTCGTGCCTTTTTGTCAGCCTCTTTGACAGAGATTATTTGTATTTTTTATTTCTGTCAAAATAAACATTCATTCATTCATTCATAATAAGGTGTGCTGAAAGATGCATCAGTCAACCGATGGTTGCAATCATTGATAAAGAATTTGTATTCTTGAATACTGCTTGAAGCTTTGTAATCTGTTTATATAAAAAATGACTCGTTTTGCACATGCTCAGTGCAGATAGCTGGCGCTTTTATGTTCTGTTTCCTTCCAAAATAAACAGTTGTGAGCAAGCGCTCATGTATCCACTTCTCTGCATCCTAGTCTATTGAGCGCACTACAAATTTCACCGTGAATGCTTACCAACTCGCCCAATTATTATTTCTCCTACATGGTTTATCCGAAATATTTATTGCAAACAATAATATGACAGCAATGAGTTTTGCCTGAGGTACAATAATATTCTCTATAATGAAAACTACAATTTGATTGCAAGAGTACATGAGCTAACACGCATGACTCATTACTGCTAGTCAAGAAAAACGCCGGATGAAGTAGCATTCATTGCTGGCAGTATTGGTAACAACAGGCAAGAGAATAGCTCGCACTTGAGGTTGCGACATATGTCCTTCAACGCACAGAAGGATTTGGCATACATACCCAGCACGGCGTTCACCCTCCGTGGGTCCAACCCCTCTTTAGCCGCAAAGTCTTTGTGAGCATTAGATCTTTTCCCGAAGAGGGACTTGTTTATTAGCTCCTCTGGGGCCAAAGTGGCCCGGAGGAGACCCCTGGCAAATCGGCACGCCGACCCGTTGCTGTCAATTTTGATACGGGCCAGGGTCCCCTCCTCTACAAGCACACCATCACCGATGTCAACCTGTCAAGTGGAGAAAACAAAAGAGAAGAATGAGTGAACATTTCACACATTAGACAAACTGACAGACAACGGCCCATAATGGGCCATGTGATGTTGGTTGAAATAAGACCATGACTTATAGTAACAGAATGTAGTATCCTGTTCAAGACTAATGCAAAAATTAACTTTAAATTGACACAGAAATTTGCAACAGTATTTCATGCTAACTTCCCGAGAAGCCTTGGTATTACAGTATGAATTCAGGTTACCATACATTACCTGGCTGTCAGTGCAATAGCAATCAATCATTAAAATTTCTCTCATCAGCAGACAAGTATTTTGACATACTGGTTGATGTATACGTTTTTTTTGCGATACATTCTTCGAATACACAGTATGCGTGTAGATTGGGTGGGCTATCTCGTGTGAATAATGCAACAAGGCAGAGCGTGCTCAAGAGACTATTGCCCTAGACCGCCAGTCTGGCATAGTACAGCACCAACACGTTAAGCAGTTCTGCTCACAGAACCCTATATCTTTTTTTGTTCAATTGCATATGTCAGCATCGCGTCAACCAGGCAGTAGTGCTGGGTTTCGGCTTTAAAACCAACTGCCTGTCAGAAGCACTTGTCCATGCAAGTCTGTCCGTGCCTTCTCGTGTGCAACTTTGCACTTCAACGCGTTACCCTTTGGCCACTGCATCGGTGATGACCGCACTAAACAGACACTTAGATTCAACAGTGGTCTTCAGCTTGTATAACGTCCAAGTCCATTCCTACTCGCACTTAAAGCTATAGCCATGAACAATATGTGCTCGGCAGGCTCAGCACAAATTGTGGTCTCATGACTTGTGCTGTAACGAGTCTTGCACACGGTCCCAATGGTCTTCCTAAGAAATATGAATATGGCGTGTAAATTGCTTTTGTTAAATCCAAACTGCAGTGTAAACATCTTTTGGAAGTGGGGAGTGCGGTTCAAATGGTTTTGGCCGAAAATAGGGCACTTGAACGGTGTCGTAGAAACCCCTTGTCCACAAGGCAAACATGGCGGTGCAGACATCTTGTTTGGCATCCCATGCCTGGAGCAAGTCAGTAAAACCATAGCTTGTCAACCGTGCATTGTTGTGGAATGCATATTGGCAATCTTAAAGCAGTGGCAATTTGCTTAGGCTCATAACCACAGAGTGCATGAGCCTTATGCCCAGCGAGCAAGACATGCACCCTGCTCATTTTACCTCCATGGCATGGACTGGCATTCACATTCAATGCCTTACTTGACAGCACCACTCCCAATTTGTCGGTACAAAATGTTTCTCTGACGGCGCAAAATGTGATAACTCACTCCCATTCACAGAAGTGCACTTGCTGGAAAACAGTGCAGCATTCAATATATCTAGTGTTGTGGTGAACAAGATTTTAATACACTTTTGAAGTACAGTGCAAATCCCTCTGCATGGGGATTTCCAGGAGGATATTACAGCTTTTTGATGAGGGCAAAATTCAATATAATTCATTCATAATAATTATTTGCTTTCGCTTAAGTGTTTACCCTGTCACTTTAATTATTCAGTTTTCGCTTGTATAATTCTCTTTTTGCTTGTATATTTACCCTGTCATTGCTCCTACAGGGTGGACGGTGCTTAGTCAAGCGGCAGTATCCACACCTTTTTCGCCGTCTCCCCCTTTTCACAGATGTTTTTGTTTGGTGAAAATAAAACACTGACTGACTGACTGACTGACTGACTGACTGAATACAGCAGAGTTTCACATAGCTCTGTACCGTCATTAATAGTTAGACCTGTATGCACTTTGGGCAAACATTAATGAGGTTTTAACGTAACTTGTAACTTTTTAGTCTGACAAGCTCTTCAATGTTCTGGAGGGAATAAAAAAAAGAAAGATCTAGTAGAACAAACAAGTCAATACAGGCTCTGATGTTTCTACAAGGATATACAGCTTGGAGTTACACTTCGAGGTTTGTGTATCACCTTTGCATCTCTATCTTGTGTTCACATGCAGTGCATACATAGAGTTGTAGGACACATTTAAAAGCATGTTGTTGGTCATCCTAGTGAGCCAACCACAGGTTTTTGCATTGTAGTATTTGCATAGTTAGCCCAGTATAGCTTATTAACTATCAGAGCTTTATATTTAGAGAAAATTTCATGATAAAGTTTATTTTTATTTATTTTTTTGCAATACTGCCAGTCTCAGTGAAACCAAGCAGGTGGGCTATTATGGGAAAAGTTGTGGAGTATCCTACAAGATATTTGAATCAATGGTACTTACCTTCTTACTAATTGCACAATTCTTTTGCATCATAAAGAAAGCCCACAATATGAAGAAATGGACATGCCTATGTGCTGGTGTGCCATGACCATTGCACTCTCAAAAGTGCTACATTAGTACAAATAAATCTTCCAACCTTGCGCACTGCCATGGAATACCTAAGTTACAGGGCAGGGACGCAGGGCAGGCATTGACTGAAATTCAGGCCAGCGACTGATCTCAGTTTCACTGCAAAAGCAACAGAAGCAACCATTCCTGACAGTGATCAGCAGAACAAAGAACCTGAAATCATCATGACCCTGTAACTTTCTCAGTGGCAGTGCTTAAACCTGAAGCATTTGTTCATGTGCGACACTAGTGAGAACACTGATCATGCCATGCAAGCATGCAGCCCTGTATTTTTTTCATATATTGTGGGCCTTCTTAGCAACACCGTAAAAGAATTTCACAATCAGTAAGAACAATACCGCTGAGTAAGGTGTTTGCTAAATTCGTCTATAATTTACCCATTGTAAGTTGTGCTCTAGATTTCAAGCTTGCAAAGATAATTAACCTTGACTAATTCTGTAACTAAGCAGAACACAAATATTGTTTGTACTTGGTCCATAAGGTGGTCAACAACATGCATACAGGTTGGCAAACCTTGACGGTTTGGAGCAAGATGGCCCAATTGGCGCAGCACTTCTGTGCCTTTATTAGCTAGGACACCCTGTGTATGTTCTGCTAATGAGGCTCATTCAGATTTGTTGAGTTGTCTTGTGTGTACATTGTTCACTCATTCTGCATGGTTCTTACAAATGAAGCTGCACAGCTTAAAATTCGTTGTTTCCATTACAGCAGTTTGATTATATCAAGGTTGGGAACACGGAAGGAAGTTAGCAGCAGCTGTTATTTATTCAACGCTCATAGAAATGAAACAAGATAATGCCTTTATGAAGTTTCTGGCAAGAATTAAACTAGAAAAACTAGCATGAGGCAACAGTTTAATTCAACTTACTTTGCGCGAAGAAAGCGATTTTTCTTCTGCTCCCGCAGCCTTTTCTATCAGGTGTCAGGATAACGTTTGGTGCTTGTGCTTTTCACCATTTTTGAAGCCTCTGAACCAAAGGACAGCAGGCAAACAGCAATGCAACGTAAACATGGTTATACAGTTTAAAGCGCAGAATAGGAACCATTTAGGTGTACTAGAGTTGCCCAAATAACAAAATTTCCAAATCTAGTACAAATAGTCAAGAAAAACAACCTTGGAACATCAAATACGTATTATTTGTTTAGTTCCAAACAAAGTGAAATGGAAAGATTGCATGGAGCCCATTTTACTAAAGAAAGTAGTATAAGGCTTAATTTACATTATTTTATACATAGAATGCCATTCCCAACTGCACTTCCTGTCAAATGAGAAGTAAAAGTATACTGTATCTTTTGCAATGTGAAAATGACAGTAATGCTTAATGCAAAGGGTGAGGGTTTGATCTCCACTGGCAACAATTTATAGTTTTGCCCGCTTTTATTCCCCCCCCCTTCATTATTCTCTACATTTTAATTTCAACCACAGCTCATTACCTCTATGCCTTCCTTGGCTTCATTGTCTGTAGACTTTATATGGCTCCCCTTAACAGAGCCCCTCTGTTTCCCTTCTTCCCTCGTTAAATGACAGTAATGAAACATAAGATTGTCCAAATAATAAAGTGCTTTGCCTAAATCGAGAAACATTTGCAGGCTGCCTGACAGTGAGGCACCTCAATGAATGGAAACTATTGGTCAGTAGTTAACTACACCTAGAGTTTCATCAGACAACCGTTTCTTTCCGTAGAAACCGTGGCTACCTGCAGCAAAATCGGAAAGCTCTCCCCTTGCGTCTATCTGGCTTTCTACCTGTAGACTGCAATTAGTATCATTATCTTTTATATTTAGAAGAAAAAGAATGAAACATGCTTTGTTACATGCAGAGCTGAGGTGGTTTACAAGTTAACGCTCTCATGTGGAAGCTGCTATATTGGTCAGACTGGAACGTGTTTAGATGATACACAGAAACAACACTGTGCACATGCAGCAGCAGCAGTAGGCCCAGCACCTAGTTCATCACAGTGATAGATGTCAGTGCAACTACTTTTGATTATACACAGTTTTGGTTTAAACCGACGTTTCATCTGATGTTTAGACAATATAGCAACAGATTAAGCTTCTGTTGAGATAGCAGGGAAAGAAAGCATCTAGAGAATGAGTGGCACACATGCACAGGGCCAACACTGTTTGTTTTGGTTGTTGCCTATACTCTATCTCACTAGTTCCTTGGAGCACTGTGGAAGTTTCAAGACCCCTTAGCCAATACGAAAGCGGAACGCCCCTCGTAGCGTACTGACACATGCTGCATCGTCTGCTTACAATCCTGTCGATAGGCAAACTTATGCAACAAATGTTCAGGCATTGTAAACATAAGGTGCATATACATGAATGTGACAATGGGGCTTCACCTAATCTATACACTTTTTCAATAGTTTCTTGCAGCCTCCATATCTTGTATGTAGTAAGGGTAAATGTCCTCATAAATGTTCACTCGTGCCACATCATCTGTTCAGCACCTATTTGGCATTTGCTCACCAGTCATCACGTACCATACTAGAGCGGAGTAATAGGTAATACAGTCCACCATTAGACTTTTACGACCTTACACACTGTCAACACATCACCAGTGCTAATGCTATGGTGCCGTCTGCTAACTGGAAATCAAACCAGCTTTATGGCTCGGGCACAGCATCTGTAGTCCTAACAGTGTAAAACAAACAGCCTATTTCAATATCACACACAAAAAAACACAGCAGTAATGCTTTGCTCTTAGCGTGAGATGAGACTACTGTATATACTTGAATCTAACGAACACCTTTTTTTTCCTCGATAAAATGGGTCCAACAATTGCATGCGCGTTACAATCAAGTACAACCCTAAATCTACGTGGCCATATCGTCATCGGCATTCGAAAAATGGCCGCCTCGTATATGCTTCTAGCCTAGCTGCGGTGGCTTCTTCCATGTGCATACCTCCATGTTGTATGTGTAACCAGGCGCTGGTATAACCTAGTCTACCGCCTGTCTTCCTATTTTCTGCGTTTATTCAATCGGCATGGAAGTGCCGACTGCGAAGACACACCGAGTCCACCATGATGCTGCATTTAAAAGGAAAGTTATGTGCACGGAAACGAACAGAAATCAGGCCGCATCACAGACAATCGAAGTTCCCGAAACTTGCATGCGGGACATGCGCAAATAGAAGGAGAATATTTTCGCCAGCAAAGCAACAAGGAAAGGTTTTAGTGGAAGGAAGCAAGGCCACTTTGCCAAAATAGAAGAGCTGCTCGCGGAATACGTGCAAGAGCAGCGAGCGACACAGCGGCCTATGACGACCGATCTGCTCAAGGTATGGGCGATGCAGTTAGCCCTACAGAAGTGGCTAATACGGAACGACTTTAAAGCGAACAGGTGCTGGCTATAGAATTTTATGAAAAGAAAAGGCTTTTCTCTTCGAAGGTAGACAGGGATATACCTAAAATTGCCCGAAGAATATGAAGAGAAATTGCACAGTTCTCAGTGTTTCGTCTTGAAGTTGCGCCATAGAAACAGCTACCGCTTCAGACAGATTGGAAATGCCGATAAGACGGCGCTCTACTTTGAAATGCTTGCCACCACAACCGTTGAAAAGAAAGGGGCGAAAAACAAGTGAGTGTTTTGTCTTCCGGCCACGAAAAATCTAGTCACCACAATGCTTTGTCGCACTGTGAATGGGCACCAATCTGCCCCCGTATCTTCAGATGTGGCATGATTGTGCGTGCAAATGAGAGGTTGGATTACCATGGACTGGGTTGCGGACTGGTTTGATAACGTTTGGTGAAAGAGACCCGGTGGCAGTTTGGGTCTGCGTGGGATGCTTGTGCTCGACACGTTCAGGTGCCACCTTGACCAACGCATCCAGGACAAGCTGGCTGCATGCTACACTTACCTTGTTGTGATATCCGGCAGCATGACATCACAGCTCCAGCCGCTCGATATTCATTTGAACAAGCCACTGAAAAATAGAATTAGGGCACTCTACACCGAATGGCTTGTCAGTGGCTGCCACGAAATCATGCCCGCCAATAAAATGAAGCGTGCCTCGCTGCAGGACTTTGCTGGATGGGTGAAAGATGGATAGTGCACGATCCCATCGGCCATGGTCAACAAGGCCTTTAAAAAGTGCGGGATTTCAAATAACATGTATGGCATCGATGATGAAATGCTCTGGTCTGTTGATAGCGGACAAAGAGTTGTCCGATAGCGACGAGTGATATTTATTGCCCCATGCGACTCGTACCGGCACTGTGAAATACCCGGCGGCAAGGTACGCCGCTTTCATTTGTGGTTTTATTCATTGCAACTGTAGTGTACTGGAAGTAAATCTTTTTTCCAAATGAGAGAAAATAGTATTTCTATATGGAAGCACGAGGTCCGCATATTGTACTTTCTTTTTGTCGTGGAAAATGGGTGGGCATTACAATAGAATAAATACGGTAAGCGAGGCCAGATTTTGCCACGTATTTCTTGCTGTCAGAGCAGAGGGTCAGTAACAAGTGCAAATTTGTATCAAAGCAGGCAGTCAGGGCTGCATGGGTGATGCCATGTTGCCAAGATAATCGCAAACAAGGTTGGCTGTTACGGTTACTGGTGGTAACCGCCAGAGTAACACTTGGTATATGACGTGCTTACACAAAGGACATAAGATAGGACAAAACCAAACAAAAACAAAACTGATCAATTATGCCTGCAACTATATTTCGCTGAGCAATCGTACTGCTTGTGTGCATCTACTTTTGGTAGTTCTGCAAAGGCCTTAAAAGATAATAGTGTTTCCCTGTGGGAATGAGCTTCGAAACTTGTTATGTAATGCTAACCGTACAACAGTGTACTATGAACATGCAGCTGCAAGAAATTTTCAAAATATTGCAGTGATGGCAAAGTTACAGGCATTTGATGAACTATGTGGCTGACATGCTTTCTTGCTTGCCTTCACTAACCTACCCATAACGCCCTCTCACAAACATCATGCTGAGCAGCTAAATCTGCAGGTCCTGCCAGCCAAGAAAAACAGACCCAGAAGAGCTCCTCCATTTTCCACCTCTGTGTGATGCTAACCGAATAAAAATGTCACGCAAGGATCAGTGATGCATGATGGGCAAGCCCTTCTTATAACACGCAGCTGGCTTTCGTCACGGCGTTCTCATCTTTTGTCGATTGACCTAGAAAAATTTTCTATGACTGCAAACAAACTAGAAGAGCCTAGAGAGCAGCCGGGCACTGCTTCTTTAGCTGTTGCATCTGTGAGGCTATAGGGCTGCCATGTTTGCCAAAGGTGATCATCAAGGGATTCAGTACAAGGTATGCATGTTTATTTAAAGGGTGCTTAAAATGTCATCAATAATTGGGGCCCTCTAAGCACATTTCTGCTGCCATTCAGTCTGTGTCAGCTTTGTGTCCAGTTTGATTTTAAATTGATAACACTTATCTTGCAAACCATCCTTGCTGTTCACAGATTTATTTATTGATACAAGCTTATTTTAGTGTTAACTACTCACATATGCTTGATACTGATGTATTAGGATTAACACCCTATTTATATGGGTAAGCTTGAAACGATTATGCTGAACCTCAATAACGGCTAGCCACAGTAATGCTTAGTAGTTCCAAGGCCTAACCATGTTTATGTACGAAGTTTCCCATGGGCAATTGAATAACGGTAGTATCTATAGTGTGGTTTAGCTGCAATGGGGCACTGTCTGTGCATGGACTTCCAGACTGACTCCAACCAACTAAGTAAATTTTATTAGTCCGACATTTCGGAGCACATTCGGGTCCTTCTTCGGAGGTTGTTCTTCGGGAGTGGCGGTATGCAACTTTTAAAGGGTCTTTTGTAAAAAGGCGGGGAGAGTACAGAAGGTGGGGAGACACTTCACAGATGGGAAGGGGGAAGGGGGGAAGCAAAAGGGGCGAGATGGCTGCAGTGCTGGTGGGCGGCTGGGATGACTGGTGCTGGGGATCTTGACCCGCAAGAGTGCCGTTGACTGGAGGCGGGGGAGGTTACATGGCAGCGCAGACATTTTGTGCTAGTGAACTCGAGCGGGAATCTACCTGGCTGGGCATCCTTTTCTTCTTTTCGTCATGTCGCCAAGGCTGTGGATATGCACTGAGGGTAGGTTGCCCTTTACATGGTGTATGTTACCCCTCGCTTCTGAATGTGCCATGACTCCAGCATTAGTCTTTTTCGCGAGTTCGCCTCTGAAGGATTTGGGTTTCCTGGAAAGAAATTTTGTGGTCAGTGTCTTCAGAGTGTTCGGCGACGGCGGTGCATATGCAGTTGAATTCTCCGACGTCAGATCTCGTGTTGTGCGATTCTTGCTTTTAGATTTTTGCTTCTCCCTGATGTACGACGCCAGACATCCGGGCATATATCCAGGTGTACAGTTCACATATGAGAGCGAACAGAACAGATCACTCCAATTCTTAGATGTACAAGTTACATGAACAGACGGCATTCTAAATAGTTCAGTCTACCGAAAACCAACCCTCACGGGCTGCTACCTTCACTTCCAATACGACCATTTGGCAAACCACAAGGCATCTGTTGTGAATTCTTTATTCAAAAGAGCAGAAACTCATTCCTCATCGGAATCTGATCAAAAGAAAGAAAAGAGAATGGTTGTCAACTAACTTAAAAGGAATGGCTACACAGATGACTTCATTTGAAAAACAACTCGACAACAAAAACGAGGAAACACTACGGGACCTTCAGCCGTTGACTTAACTAAAACCCCAGCAACGAGTGTCCATCCCTAACGTAGAAGGTACCGGTGAAGTGCTCAGCTGAATAGTTTAAAAAGGCCTCAAAGTGGTGCACAAACCGATAAACTTTCAATATCCTCCTCCCTAAACCAAAAGGTCCTCCACCAAAAAAAAGAGCTGAAGGTGTCGTCTACAAAATCAGCTGTGCCGACTGTCTGGCGTCGTACATCAGGGAAAGCAAAAATCTAAAAGCAAGAATCGCACAACACGAGATCTCACGTCGGAACATTCAACTGTATATGCAGCACCGTCGCCGAACACTCTGAAGACACTGACCACAAAATTTCTTTCCAGGAAACCCAAATCTTTCAGAGGTGAACTCGCGAAAATGACTAATACTGGAGTCATGGCACATTCAGAAGCAAGGAGTAACATACACCGTGTGAAGGGCAACTTACCCTCAGTGCATATCCATAGCCCTGGCAACATGATGAAAAGGATGCCCAGCCAGGTAGATTCCCGCTCGAGTTGACTAGCACCAAAACGTCTGCGCTACCATGTAACCTCCCCCACCTCCAGTCAACGGCACTCTTGCGGGTCAAGCTCCCCAGCACCGGTCATCCCAGCCGCCCAGCTGCACTGCAGCCATCTCTCCCCTTTTACTTCCCCCTTCCCCCTTCCCATCTGTGAAGTGTCTCCCCAGATTTCGTACCCTCCCCTCATTTTTACAATATGACCCTTCAAAAGCTGCACACCATCACCCCCGAAGAACAATGCCTGAAGAAGGAGCCAAATGGGCTCCGAAACATCGAGCTAATAAAATTCACCTATTTGGCAGGAGTCAGTCTGAAAGTCCTAAATAATTTCCCAACCAAACAGGCAATGCTGTCAAAATGTTAAACTTCATATCTGAGCACGGTATCAAATACGGCTAGTTTGCTTATGTGAGTAACCCATCAGCTAAAGAGCTGAACAGAAGCACAATCGTAACTTTAATGGGACACAATCTTTCTTTCGACACTCTTGTGAAGATTCACAGCTTTCTGCAGATAACTGTCACCGGAAACCTTGAGAGGGATAGCTAAAATTTTATGGCAGTGAACATTATTAAACGACACACTTTTAAGCTTCATTGAGAACCACGTTGAGACTCCTAAATATTCAAAGGATACAATAAAATGCAGTATTTTTTTCCAATTTTCAACTCAATATACTTAGAGGGTAGTAATGAAGCGCCGTGCTTGAGACAAACTTACCAAGGCAGTTCCGTGCTTGTTGAAGCTCCAAAATAAATTTCTCTTTCTCTTCTTGGAGCTCCTTAATTTTGTGCTCCAGCGAGGATATTTTAATGCCACAGTTGCACCTCGGTTCCTGCAAGCATTAGTAGTAGTAACAAGGCATTCAACTTTATATTCCTAAATTTTGATAAGACTGGCTGTTCATTCAGTATTTTACAGGAAACTTGCTAACAGGCTCAAATAATTAACTTCATGCTCCCGTAAGACTCTGCCTGTAAACCAGTAGACGTATGCACGAAGTAATATTTCATTTCATTCATTGGGCACTATGCAAGCTTCAATGTATGCATACCAACAGGATATTACAGAACCCAAACAGCACTTTGCTCCCTTTAAAACGACTCATGTTTTGCATATAGTGTAAGCAATAAAAGTAATACTTACCACTGCCTCGCTTCCAAACGCTGAATCATCTGACGCAGCAGAGGCTGCCATCTTGGCACGTTTTTTCTCGAAGGTGCTTAGCTTTCCTGCAAAGGTGCCCATCAACATAAGTACACTATGTAAGGAGCACTACTTCTGCAACTGTGCTGTGCTAACAGCCACTAAGTGACAGCAGCAGGACAAGTACAGCGCTAGGTTTTTATGCCTGTCAACCTCTAAGAGGTACTTTTCACTACATCTAGCGCCCTTTTTGCACCTCTGCCACTGCTGGGTAAATCACAACACTCACACGGCTCGCAGCTGTACCACCAGTTGCTCAGTTGACTACGACAACATTCTATGAAGTTGCAATGCGCAAATGCTTAAATGTGAGAGGCAATGACTAATGTGAGCCGAATGGAATTCCACCTGTGTACTTCAATAAGCTCACAGGAACCTAAAGGCCCGCACAACAGTTTGGAAATTCTCACAAGGATCGGCACTGACTGATCAAAGCTCTGCATCGGAAGATACATGTTGACATCATGAACTACTTTTTCAACAAACTACGCTTCACTCGCACAAATGGAGGCATACAAAACTACTTCATAAGTGGATTTGTTAAGAATCTGAGAAGAATTTGTGAAAGAATGTGGAGAATGGTAGTTCCAGAACTTTTACAAGATATGTCCTTAATATTGATCAAATTCTGCAATACAATGTAATGAGGATGCTACACCAATCAATGAAGCTGAACCACATTTTAATGAAAAGGAAGGTTTCACCCTCACATAGGAGCCTTGTCCATAATTATAGGAACGAATATCCTCAAATAATTTGCTTAAATAGGCCTGAACAGGTCATGCAGGCAGCAAGCAGAAACGGAGATGAGTTCGCTATCAGTTGTATTCAATGTGTGCTGCGACATCCTTGTTCTCTAGCTATACCGCGCCTTCCCCAGTCACTTGAGAAAGTTGGTCTATTGAACAAGGCTACCATAAGAAGCCAATATGCGTTTTTTTCAGTTTTAGTCTTACTGAAGATAGTGCAGCATCGATTTTTTACCCTTTACAATGTTTCACCCTAGCCAGGTTGGCTTCCACAGAAATTTGCGCTTCATGTAGTACACATAATTTATTGACCACGTTATCAATGATTGCCAGACTAATTTTGGTACTATCACAAAGTTGCGAATCTTGGCATGCAAAAAGCATCAACTTGCTTAAACACCCTATTAATCAAGAGCACCATCACTGACATGTATTAACATAACGTGCATGCCAAACCTGCATCAAATTCGGGAGCAGCTATGATCTAATATGTTCAAAAGCAGGAACCCTTAATACATCAATCAGTACACTACATTGGAACTATTCCACATTTCATACTTTGCATGCTATGCTACGAAAACAACACTAGTAGCACTGTCATCACTCTGCACTTTCAAAGCGCAGTTATATTTTAATCTGCAAGCTTTCAACTGAATAACTGTGTCATATAGTGCACCTACATCAGGTTACATCAAATAATGTGTTATTCATGCTCCTTTGTACTTCGACTATGCGGCATAAAAAGAGTTTGGTCATAAATGCAAGTGGTGCACTGTGGCCAGTGGTAGCAGGAACATGCCATTCTGCTCATACGATGATAATAGATAGGTTCACATCATGGAGGAAAGAAACAAAATAGGAGAGGCCCTGACATCACATTTTTGAACTCTGAAGTGCAGCCACGTTGGTGCGCCATCTCCCTTTGTGCCTCTAATCAGCTTGCCGAAGCAGATAGGTGTGAGCTTTTAATTTGCATTGCTATGAGCCGCTGGAAGTGTGTGCTGCTGACGTGCGTCAGAACAAAGCCTATGCAACTTCTGTAACAGCTTTAGTGAAGCAGACGTGCTGCTGTGTTTTTCTGTGGCATGTGAAAGAACATGACGAAGACCTACACCGTGATTACTTGAGTGTGTGTGTTGCTGGCTGGCGGACAGATCTATTAGTTTCAAGCTTACACACACTCCAAGGTCAGCTTGTCTCACAAACAGAATGTACTGCAAGAGAGAAAGGCTGAAAAACCTCTTTCGTAAGAGGCCAAGAACAGCAGCAACAGCTTCAGGAGTGTGGTTGCTATGGCAACGTTCATGCTTGGCACACCAGTCCCAGTACTCTTTTGCGAAAAACAGGTGACTTCCGCCACACACGCGACTGATCCAGGCTAGCCGGAACCTCTCCTATGCTTTCTTTTCTCCATGGCTCGTATCGGTAATGCCTTCTATGTAAATATATCGTATTTTGTAACCTAGAACTCGGGACATGCGATGTTGCATTAAATTAGATGAAACGTACTTAAGCCTTTCATACATGTGGCAAACATTTTGCCTTCGAATGCTGAGTGAGAAAATGCCTTTGCAGCATTGCCTGCTAGTATATGAAATAGAGTACAACTGTTCCAGAGGTACGAAATAATGACAAATTGCTCCAACCAACCAGTATGCGAAAACCGCATTCCCAGTGAAAACCTGTTCACACATATCTTGCATGCGGCAAGAATGTGCAGCACATGCTTATGAAGACAGCATATGGAATGAGACAAGATGGAGAGCGGTCTCCTTTCTCTTACTCTGCTCTTTACTATTCCGTCTTCCTCTGCTCGTGCTGCAAGTACTTGCAATGTCGCACAGCTAGCCTTAAGAGCAACATCTTACAAAAGGATACATGGAAAGAAGAAAAAAGAAACCTCAAATGTGGCAACAGAACTACAAAAAGATTAAACTCAGTGGTGTACTGTGCCTCTTTGCATGCCTACTGTAATTAGCTATATTCTGAAACTGGCTAAAGCATGTTGGTGCTGTGCGTGTGAAAATTTAAAGCTTTTAAAACTTTTAAAGATTTTTGAAAGTGTTTGTTGAAACACCCTGCATATCCTGAAGGCTAAATGTACTTTAGGCACAGCACAAACAAACTTGGCTGTGTGCTTAAAACATTCCAGTCTGCCTACTGCTTTACTGCAAATACACAGAATTCACTAAGGACAAGAGACAGGTGTTAAGAACTACATGCAGCTTTTGAGTTACATTCAGCTTTTCAGTGCACTAGAACAAGAAAACAGAGGCACACGGTAGCTATTCCGGATACACAACAGTGTTGTCAAAAAGAAGAAGATTAATGCAGAAGCCACCTTTATTGATTATGTCATATGAAGCATTTCTGAAAGCTATAGACGATGCAAATCTATGAAGAGAGTCAGGACAATATTATGATGGAAATAGTATGATGACAACATGATGACGCTGAAATGACAATGCTGAGGTACATACGTTGAATTCGCTTGCGCCCCCTGAACCAGTTCACGAGCTGCACATTGCCATTTGTTTCAGCGGTGCTGCAATGACACTCTGAGCCATGCCGTTTGTTTCAAAAGGTGCAGGAAAGGTGCAGGCTGTTCCACAATTTTGCTGCATCCTCTCTACTGTTAGTGCCAACTTGGTGCAAACGTACAGGCGCAAAATAGCAGTGCAGCAGACAAAACAGCACACATGCGCAAGCGCCGTCAAAACCCTGTTTGCGTGCATCTGCAGAGTCGATTGAAGCGCAGGTGTACTTACATAGCAGAAGCCAATCATACTAGCAGTTTTCAGGAATTCTCAAACTCACGCACTCCATGCACTTTAGTCGGCAAAAGCAAAGCACGTGCACCGCGTCTGCACCTTGACATTCGTTTCAAATATCGTGCTGTGTCTGCACCAAATAAATCGAGCTGCACAATTTCTGAACTTCTAGTGAACCACCGGGAACTGGTTCACAGTGGTTCAGGTGAATCGAATGGGCCTCTGTTATGATAACCATGATGTGACAACTATGGTGTGACAACCATGGTATGACAACCATGGTATGACAACCATGGTATGAGAACGAGAGTGTGGGAACAAAGATGTGAAGACAATGGGTTGACGACAGTGCAATCGCTACGACAAACTGATGATGTCACGACGATGCGACAACTACACAATGCCGCCGATGGCAAGACTACGAGGAGAGCATCGCATGCGACAATGCAGTGGCGGCAACAGAGTGAAAAATGGCAGAAAGGTGACAATGACATGACCACAAAACAATAATAACAATGTCATACAGGCAATGAAATGACAGCATGACGACAGCGTGTTGCTGTTGGAGCTCAAGTCTTCAGTCAAGTGCAGTACCTGCCACTGTAGCCTGCCTTAATTCGCACTACTCAACTCTGCCCGGTAATGGCCAATCAGCACATTTAATTGGCATTATATCCAGTGTTTGCACTATGTCCGTTACTATCCAATCGGGCTGCTTTAATTCGCACTATATCTGGTGCTTGTTCGCGCCATGTCCTGCGGCTTTTCGAGTTGCACTGTCTCCAGGATCAGCCAACATTTTATGGGTACATTGTCACGTCCTTGCTCCGATGCGACTAGGCAAAAAATTGCTTCACATTAAAAAAAGAACGGCAGTTGCAAGGAGCTGTATAAATCACAAATCTTCCCCATTACTGCTGCTGAATATTAAATTAGGGTAGCTGCAGCATAGGTAGTTTTGCTGACCAATGTTTCATAAATATATGGCCTTCTATTATCGATATCATAGTTATAGAAAAGGTAGACTCTCTCGGTAGTCCAGTTAGGCTGATCAGGTCGTGCTGCCAGGAATGTTGGCACTTGGTAACAAGTGATAACTCAAATGGAGAACAAGTTAATGAAAACTTGTTGATGGGATAATTGGTTCGTAATTCTAAGAAAAACCTTTGTGCTTGTCTGTTTCTCTAAGAACAAGTCAAATGCGCCGGTTTATAGAAACTGAGAGGCAGTCTTGGTTCTGAATTTAACGAATTCGTGGAATTCAGTAACAATGGAACGCAGATATTTCATTGTAACAAGCGTAAGCGATTAACAGAGGTAGAACAAAGGGCATATTATCAGCCATGCGTTGGAGTGACGACAAAACGCGATAATTAGCTTGAGAGCACAATTATTCGGTTCTGAACTTCCTGCTGGATTGCGTTCAGCATCGACACGTGCCGCAAGGAACACCGGATTCCCGCACGCCTAGGGTCCAGTGACAATAGGCGCGTACTGCACTCGGGGGCTCGAACATGGGTGATACGTACAGGCCTCAGATACCAAACGCGTGGCCGTAGAGAGCATACGCGAGTTACTCCACCGGCACACTGGTGTTATCAGCGACATTACGAGCCGATACTCAGGGTGCCTTCAAATTAGCGCGCGGCGCGTAATCTCACTGATAGCGCCAGTGTGCCAATAGAAAGCACGGATATCCGCGGATATCTCCGGCCAAGCGCCCACGCGTTGCTAACATGTGAAATATGTACAGCACAAGATGCAGCCATTTCGAACCAAGAACAAAAACAAAGAAGCTGTCGTACTCACCCACTGCTAACACTAACGCTGGTGCCGCTGGCTTCCCTTCCTCCCACACAATGTCCACGGCGGTCCCTTGTAGCCTTTCGACAGCGGCGGCTGGGTCTTCTAGTAAACTCATCCCTACAGCCGCGTCCGCTACGTTTTTAATGGGATACACATCCCATTTGTTTTCTGCGACCCACTGAACCAAAACGTGGTCCATTATTACTCCGTAGCATGCGGGACCAATGACACGATCGGATAAACTGCGCGCGTAGGATAGAAAGTGCCAAACTAGCGCGCGCGCGCGTCCCGTATAAATAGGAAAATTGTATTGGATCAGATCGGATCGGTTGAATTTTTCACTTCAAGCAACAGTTTTTCACTTTAAGCAACAGTGTTCACTTTTAGTAACACTGCAAATCTCAAAGGCCATGCTTTCACGTACTACAGGCACCAAAAGTGACGTGAAAGTTGCCATATTGTAAACATAACATTGAGCGATTGAAAGCATGATTACGTGAATCAAAGTTAATGAAAAGTGAATTTCGTTCAAATAAAGTAGGCTTAAGAACAAGTAAATACAATTTCAGTGCGCGCCACGCGCACCCCAGTTTCTGTTTCCAGGAAGCTAAGAGGCCAGGAGCAGACGGCGCTCACAGCTGGGTCCGACCACCTGCGTTCTATACACGGAATACATCTACAAACAGCCGTGTAACATTTTATTATATCCATTAGACATGACAAACTCACACACTGAGAATTCATAGTTTCAATAAGGTATAAAGTAAGGTATTCGTCAATACATTGAAGCGCTGATGTACAAAAAAGGATAGTAATCAAGGCTTAATCATTTATAAGAAATACACAAATCAGTGATCAAAACACATGGGCACCACACACACATGCACAATGTTGCAATTGCTACAACACTTTGCAAATTCTCTCTCTCTCTCTCTCTCTCTCTCTCTCTATATATATATATATATATATATATATATATACATATATATATGTGTGTATATATAAACACATTAAAAAGTATCATCAGCGGTTATCATAATGGTCAATCGTGGGAAGAAAAGTATGGTCAAAACGTATATCGCACATGTACAACAAAAAAAAACTGCGGTAGGCCTTATGCAGTTACACAGAAGGTACCACTGAATTCAGAAATTTTCGATATAGAGGCAGTGACTTGAGGTTGACCATATTAGCAGTGTCACGTGTGGAGTTTCCTTTATTTTGAGAGTAGTTAGAGGCGGTACGGTATGCTTTCTACGTTTAGTTAGCATGTTCATGCAGACGTGGCAACGTGGTTTGTGCAGCGCTAGCGAAATGTCGCGTAAATTGTTAGTTCTCCTACATATTTTCTACAAATATGTGCATAAGACGATCGCTATGAGCAGAAATGTACGGTGCATCCTAAAGTGGTCATAAGGATTAGATTAGCGTGATGTTCACTGTCAGATGACTTTCTTTCTTTCTTTCTTTCTTTCTTTATTTGTTTCCATTGCTAGAATACAATGACGGGGGCTAAGATAAAAGCTGCAATGAGGCAGCTTGAGGTGCCCTTAGCCCCCGTCTTACATGGTGGCAGTGAGTAGCGCAATCAGCCGTACACAAAGAACAATACATATAAATAATAATTACAATCATCAATCAATTCAAGAGAATTTTCTATAACGGAACAAAGAAAAAAGGAACAATGAAATGGGATAAGGACAAATAAAAGTAATTCAGATATTACGCACCACAACATTACATACACTTGGCAATCCGTAAGTAAAAGTGAATGTCGCGTACACTTAACGATACATAATTAAAAGTGAAAAGATACGATGCTTTTTAGTGTAGTGTAGTGATCGGTACAGTTAAGCTTGCCAGCTCAAGTCAAGACATCATCCTTCCTTTTGAGACACACAAACACACTATATATATATATATATATATATATGTATATATAATATTATATGATGCTCGAGCCGCCATGCCGACCCTACCGAGCCCACGATAAAGTGCACTTGTTATGAATAGATAAGGCCCAATAATAAGAGTATTGTGACTGAAGTTAAGATCAAGGTCCATGCAGTATACTGCAGTGCCCAATAATGTAATCGCCGATATACGTCAATAAAAAGCCGTAAAATATTGCAATCGAAAAAAATTATAATGCAATATCGAGAGCAGTAGCAGTCAGATCGTATCAAGCGGCTTTTTGTAAGGCAAAGCTTATTTTTGTAGAAATAGAAAATGACTAAAACTGCAACCGCTTCTTGCTTGTTTGTTGAAGTAGCCAGTTTTACCAACTTGTCACCTAATTAACATCACACAGAACGCTCAATGAAGACCTGACCATGGGCCCATCAGTGAACGAACCCATACCTGGCGCGAATGAGGCCCGCGGCTGAGCCAACCAAAGGAGCACGTCGCTGCACACTTTATGAACGAATATGTGTAAAAATTCACGTCATTCCCAGATTTTCGTTCCAAGTGAATTTCACTTGTGAGCTCCACAAGCTTCAATTCGCAAATTGCAATACATGCTCTAATTAAGCAGTTAGTTCATTTGCAAAAATGTCTTACTCGATTATACAATTTAATTTCTTTAGAGAACAAGACCCGCCTGCTTTGTGGCGGACAAAAATATCGCCTTCCCCCCAAACTCATAATTTGAACACTCCACTTTCTGCCCGACTGTTAGAATAACGAGAGTAACAATCCCCATTCGATCTAGGTAGTGCTTGCCTCAAAACAACAACTTAGGTCTACCTAGCGGCTCAACCTCCAGCAGGCTATGTGCTCTCAGTTTGGCATGCGCTTTCTTCGTGATCAAGTGCCCAGTAAGACTTATTTATTTATTTATATTCATTCATTCAATGCTGCCAGCAACCTTCTGGCCGCCAAGGCAGGAGTGGGTACATTAAATTTCAACTTTAAGTTACTTTCGTACAAATCATAGTCGTGCAGTTACGACGAAAGAACAATAAAAGACCAATAAGAGGTATATAGTGAACAATCAACACTTATTAGCATATGGGCATTTTCTGAAGACTAGCAATGAACGCGCAGCAATCACAAGAAAAGAACAACGGCTGTTAAAAAAGATTCCGACGTTGTCAAGTTCACCACCTCATTACTGCGCTTTCTGCATGAGGAGGGTATCTCCGCTTTTATTTGAATAAAGCGTGCCCCTATAAACGTCAAAGTAGGCTTCCCAAAGAAGGGAGTGAGGGAGGGAGACAGAGGGAGAGAGATACATCAAAGCTACAGCCGCTGCTTTTCTACCTTAGTTTTATTTCTTTTCTGCCAAATAAGATCACCCACAAATAAGCAAAACGTGGGAGGCACATTCATGCATGAGGAAGTGAGCTAATCTAGCGTCGTGCAGTTTTGAAACTATGTTCCTAATTTTTTTTCGCCCTAAAATGACTAGAACGAAAATCTGTCGCAGCCAATTACGACCAAGCTAAGCCTGGAGTTACTTGCGTAGCGTTTCTTGTCGGACGCAGTGATCTTGGTGATTTGGTCAACCGTTACCGCTCTTTCTAAGCAATCTAAGTTAATCAATCGCTGCTGTGTTCTATTTATGCTGAAAGATGCCAAAAAGGAAAAGGTACAAGCAGTACCTGTACGATGCCACCTGCGATGTTCCGCTTCGGACACTACATCGACAAAAGATCGCGGCAGCAAAAAGTAATTCTTTGGCTGTTCCTAGTTCATGCGACAGTGGCAGCAACGTACTTCATTCGGATTCCGAAAGCGATACCGACACAACGATGGCTGAGCTTCCCAATGGAGACGACAATGAGATATGCAGCCTGCACTCCGACTTGGATAACTCTACAAATCAAAGTTCAGACGGCAGCTACACCTCGAGCGACGACGATGACTGCGAACCAAGGGCCGGCGAGGTTTCAGCTAGTGAACGGCTAAGTTTATTACAGCAGGCCGTTTTACTTTGGCGGTCTTCTGGGGACAGTGAGGTGGATATTTGGAATGTTGGTTTTGTTTCAGCGATGGTCTGTGTGTCGCCGTTTCTTAAAGCAGACTGATGGGCTAACTAGTTTTGCATTATGTGAAGTGCACGGAAAACAAGGAATGCATCGCCGTGTGTTCGTCTTCCCTGTCGTCTGTGTGCCCCGTTTGCGCTACTAATATAAAGGGAGGAAAATGCACGGGCTAAAATCGCAATATGACGAGGCACGCCGCATTGAGGGTATCCGGAATAATTTTGGCAGCCCCAGGTTCTAGTTTGACGTTCACATAAATATAAATACACGAGTGTTTTTTTGCATTTCGCCTCCACTGAAGTGCAGCCGCCGCGGCCGGTATCGGAGCCGCGATCTCGAGCTTAGTGCAATGCCATAACCAATAAGATACCACGGTGGTTACGCTGCACATCACAGAACCTTTTCAGGTTCCTCTGTGCCGTCACTACGCCGCTGCTGATAAATTTTTGTAGGTATGTGCCAACATGCTTGAACCATCCGTCTACAGTGCACTTGTGTTCCTTGTCTCCCATCTACTATGCTTTGGGTGCACGTTGACGAACTCCAGGTGGTCAAAACTATTCAGGAGTGCCCCACTACGGCATGCTTCATAATTAGATTTGGGTTTTGGCTTGTGAAACACAGGCATTTAATTTTTTTATTTATTTGCATGGTCTTTATGCGCCGAAGAATTCTATAGCCATCACTAGGCAGTTTGTCATCTAACAACACTTATATGTACACAGGCATTTCCTCTCTCATGCTGCCACTTCCATTTTGTGTTCCATATTCACACACATTGCAAGGTTAAAATTACTAAGATCAGCATTACTTATGCATGAACTCATCTTCATTCTTACTGCCTTGCAAAAATCGGCTTTTAAAATGCTGTATTACATAAGTAAAGCAAGAGCCTTGAAACATTTCCAATGCAAGCATCGTCCGGTGCTTTCAAGTTGGTCCTTCTTCGTATAGAAGGACACATGCTCTATGGCAGTATTTACGCTGTCCTGTTTGCGAAAAACACCGCTGTAAGTAGAAGGTACATGAATAAGATGTGGCTTTCATTTTTGTTGTGTATTCCATGAGCCTGCACTTACAGCAGGTGAGGATTAGCGTCTTCACTGCCATGAGAAATAAAAAAAGTGCAGATTTTCTTTTTAGGCATGCATACTTTGCACAAATGTTTAGTAAAATATACAATGTAAGGAATACCTAATTCATTTTCACTGGTCATATAGAAAAAAAATAGACAAAGTGATTGGGTATTATTTCTGTCATAATTGCAGGACACTGCACATATACGCATATACAAAAACTGGAAAGGCATGACGAGTTAAACTGGTCATCAGCACCAGATGACGAGGTACAGTGCCATCGGAAGTTAAGGGGTCAAGATAAAAATGTAGCAACTTGCATCACAATCGTCCCAAAGGGAAAAAATTCATTGCCGTATGCTGCTTTAGTCATGCAGACTGTCGTTCCAAGGTTGGCTCCGTTGTTGCCTTAATGTAGTGATGAGATAAGGGTACACTCTCAAGGATCCACTCGCTTCACCTGTTCTAAGTCAACTAAGCTCATGGCATTGTGAAGCTAAATGTTCACCTTCCCCCACCACCAGATGTAAAATTAAGTGCACGTATGTGCAACACCACAACTTGTCTTCTTACTTTAATGCAACGATATGCATGCAAATGGTGCTAATGGCAGAACGCGCGTGTGGATTTCTACCAAACGACGTGAAAAGCATGCCAATGCTGCTCATTTTAGCACCCGCACATGGATTTGTGCCGAAACGCGTTTTAAGCATGCATATGCATCTTTTGGTTGACGTGGATGCAGTTTTCTGCAAAACCACACGATATGCATGCAAATGGTGCTTTTGGCAGAACGCGCGTGTGGATTTCTACCAAACCACGTGAAAAGCATGCCAACGCTGCTCTTTTTAGAACCCGCACATGGATTTGTGCCAAAACGCGTTTTAACCACGCATATGCATCTTTTGTTAGACGCGGATGCAGTTTTCTGCAAAACTACACGATATGCATGCAAATGGTGCTTTTGGCAGAACGCGCGTGTGAATTTCTACCAAACGACGTGAAAAGCATGCCAATGCTGCTCTTTTTAGAACCCGCACATGGATTTGTGCCAAAACGCGTTTTAAGCATGCATATGCAACTTTTGGTAGACGCGGATGCAGTTTTCTGCAAAACCACACGATATGCATGCAAATGGTGCTTTTGGCAGAACGCGCGTGTGGATTTCTACCAAAGGACGTGAAAAGCATGCCAATGCTGCTCATTTTAGCACCCGCACATGGATTTGTGCCGAAACGCGTTTTAAGCATGCCTATGCATCGTTTGGTAGACGCGGATGCAGTTTTCTGCAAAACCACACGATATGCATGCAAATGGTGCTTTTGGCAGAACGCGCGTGTGGATTTCTACCAAACGACGTGAAAAGCATGCCAATGCTGCTCTTTTTAGCACCCGCACATGGATTTGTGCCGAAACGCGTTTTAACCACGCATATGCATCTTTTGGTAGACGCGGATGCAGTTTTCTGCAAAACCACACGATATGCATGCAAATGGTGCTTTTGGCAGAACGCGCGTGTGGATTTCTACCAAACGACGTGAAAAGCATGCCAATGCTGCTCATTTTAGCACCCGCACATGGATTTGTGCCGAAACGCGTTTTAAGCATGCATATGCATCTTTTGGTTGACGCGGATGCAGTTTTCTGCAAAAGCACACGATATGCATGCAAATAGTGCTTTTGGCAGAACGCGCGTGTGGATTTCTACCAAACCACGTGAAAAGCATGCCAACGCTGCTCTTTTTAGAACCCGCACATGGATTTGTGCCAAAACGCGTTTTAACCACGCATATGCATCTTTTGGTAGACGCGGATGCAGTTTTCTGCAAAACCACACAATATGCATGCAAATGGTGCTTTTGGCAGAACGCGCGTGTGAATTTCTACCAAACGACGTGAAAAGCATGCCAATGCTGCCCTTTTTAGAACCCGCACATGGATTTGTGCCAAAACGCGTTTTAAGCATGCATATGCAACTTTTGCTAGACGCGGATGCAGTTTTCTGCAAAACCACACGATATGCATGCAAATGATGCTTTTGGCAGAACGCGCGTGTGGATTTCTACCAAACGACGGGAAAAGCATGCCAATGCTGCTCTTTTTAGAACCCGCACATGGCTTTGTGCCAAAACGCGTTTTAAGGATGCATCTGCAACTTTTGGTAGACGCGGATGCAGTTTTCTGCAAAACCACACGATATGCATGCAAATGGTGCTTTTGGCAGAACGCGCGTGTGGATTTCTACCAAACGACGTGAAAAGCATGCCAATGCTGTTCTTTTTAGCACCCGCACATGGATTTGTGCCGAAACGCGTTTTAAGCATGCATATGCATCTTTTGGTTGACGCGGATGCAGTTTTCTGCAAAACCACACGATATGCATGCAAATGGTGCTTTTGGCAGAACGCGCGTGTGGATTTCTACCAAACGACGGGAAAAGCATGCCAATGCTGCTCTTTTTAGCACCCGCACATGGATTTGTGCCGAAACGCGTTTTAAGCATGCATATGCATCTTTTGGTTGATGCGGATGCAGTTTTCTGCAAAACCAAACGATTTGCATGCAAATGGTGCTTTTGGCAGAACGCGCGTGTGGATTTCTACCAAACCACGTGAAAAGCATGCCAACGCTGCTCTTTTTAGAACCCGCACATGGATTTGTGCCAAAACCCGTTTTAACCACGCATATGCATCTTTTGGCAGAGTTGGATGCAGTTTTCTGCAAAACCACACGATATGCATGCAAATGGTGCTTTTCGCAAAACGCGGGTGTGGATTTCTACCAAACGACGTGAAAAGCATGCCAATGCTGTTCATTTTAGCACCCGCACATGGATTTGTGCCGAAACGCGTTTTAAGCATGCATATGCATCTTTTGGTTGGCGCGGATGCAGTTTTCTGCAAAACCACACGATATGCATGCAAATGGTGCTTTTGGCAGAACGCGCGTGTGAATTTCTACCAATCGACGTGAAAAGCATGCCAATGCTGCTCATTTTAGCACCCGCACATGGATTTGTGCCGAAACGCGTTTTAAGCATGCCTATGCATCGTTTGGTAGACGCGGATGCAGTTTTCTGCAAAACCACACGATATGCATGCAAATGGTGCTTTTGGCAGAACGCGCGTGTGGATTTCTACCAAACGACGTGAAAAGCATGCCAATGCTGCTCTTTTTAGCACCCGCACATGGATTTGTGCCGAAACGCGTTTTAACCACGCATATGCATCTTTTGGTAGACGCGGATGCAGTTTTCTGCAAAACCACACGATATGCATGCAAATGGTGCTTTTGGCAGAACGCGCGTGTGGATTTCTACCAAACGACGTGAAAAGCATGCCAATGCTGCTCATTTTAGCACCCGCACATAGATTTGTGCCGAAACGCGTTTTAAGCATGCATATGCATCTTTTGGTTGACGCGGATGCAGTTTTCTGCAAAACCACACGATATGCATGCAAATAGTGCTTTTGGCAGAACGCGCGTGTGGATTTCTACCAAACCACGTGAAAAGCATGCAAACGCTGCTCTTTTTAGAACCCGCACATGGATTTGTGCCAAAACGCGTTTTAACCACGCATATGCATCTTTTGGTAGACGCGGATGCAGTTTTCTGCAAAACCACACGATATGCATGCAAATGGTGCTTTTGGCAGAACGCGCGTGTGAATTTCTACCAAACGACGTGAAAAGCATGCCAATGCTGCCCTTTTTAGAACCCGCACATGGATTTGTGCCAAAACGCGTTTTAAGCATGCATATGCAACTTTTGCTAGACGCGGATGCAGTTTTCTGCAAAACCACACGATATGCATGCAAATGATGCTTTTGGCAGAACGCGCGTGTGGATTTCTACCAAACGACGGGAAAAGCATGCCAATGCTGCTCTTTTTAGAACCCGCACATGGCTTTGTGCCAAAACGCGTTTTAAGGATGCATCTGCACCTTTTGGTAGACGCGGATGCAGTTTTCTGCAAAACCACACGATATGCATGCAAATGGTGCTTTTGGCAGAACGCGCGTGTGGATTTCTACCAAACGACGTGAAAAGCATGCCAATGCTGTTCTTTTTAGCACCCGCACATGGATTTGTGCCGAAACGCGTTTTAAGCATGCATATGCATCTTTTGGTTGACGCGGATGCAGTTTTCTGCAAAACCACACGATATGCATGCAAATGGTGCTTTTGGCAGAACGCGCGTGTGGATTTCTACCAAACGACGGGAAAAGCATGCCAATGCTGCTCTTTTTACCACCCGCACATGGATTTGTGCCGAAACGCGTTTTAAGCATGCATATGCATCTTTTGGTTGATGCGGATGCAGTTTTCTGCAAAACCACACGATTTGCATGCAAATGGTGCTTTTGGCAGAACGCGCGTGTGGATTTCTACCAAACCACGTGAAAAGCATGCCAACGCTGCTCTTTTTAGAACCCGCACATGGATTTGTGCCAAAACCCGTTTTAACCACGCATATGCATCTTTTGGCAGAGTTGGATGCAGTTTTCTGCAAAACCACACGATATGCATGCAAATGGTGCTTTTCGCAAAACGCGGGTGTGGATTTCTACCAAACGACGTGAAAAGCATGCCAATGCTGTTCATTTTAGCACCCGCACATGGATTTGTGCCGAAACGCGTTTTAAGCATGCATATGCATCTTTTGGTTGGCGCGGATGCAGTTTTCTGCAAAACCACACGATATGCATGCAAATGGTGCTTTTGGCAGAACGCGCGTGTGGATTTCTACCAAACCACGTGAAAAGCATGCCAACGCTGCTCTTTTTAGAACCCGCACATGGATTTGTGCCAAAACGCGTTTTAACCACGCATATGCATCTTTTGTTAGACGCGGATGCAGTTTTCTGCAAAACTACACGATATGCATGCAAATGGTGCTTTTGGCAGAACGCGCGTGTGAATTTCTACCAAACGACGTGAAAAGCATGCCAATGCTGCTCTTTTTAGAACCCGCACATGGATTTGTGCCAAAACGCGTTTTAAGCATGCATATGCAACTTTTGGTAGACGCGGATGCAGTTTTCTGCAAAACCACACGATATGCATGCAAATGGTGCTTTTGGCAGAACGCGCGTGTGGATTTCTACCAAAGGACGTGAAAAGCATGCCAATGCTGCTCATTTTAGCACCCGCACATGGATTTGTGCCGAAACGCGTTTTAAGCATGCCTATGCATCGTTTGGTAGACGCGGATGCAGTTTTCTGCAAAACCACACGATATGCATGCAAATGGTGCTTTTGGCAGAACGCGCGTGTGGATTTCTACCAAACGACGTGAAAAGCATGCCAATGCTGCTCTTTTTAGCACCCGCACATGGATTTGTGCCGAAACGCGTTTTAACCACGCATATGCATCTTTTGGTAGACGCGGATGCAGTTTTCTGCAAAACCACACGATATGCATGCAAATGGTGCTTTTGGCAGAACGCGCGTGTGGATTTCTACCAAACGACGTGAAAAGCATGCCAATGCTGCTCTTTTTAGAACCCGCACATGGATTTGTGCCAAAACGCGTTTTAACCACGCATATGCATCTTTTGGTAGACGCGGATGCAGTTTTCTGCAAAACCACACGATATGCATGCAAATGGTGCTTTTGGCAGAACGCGCGTGTGAATTTCTACCAAACGACGTGAAAAGCATGCCAATGCTGCCCTTTTTAGAACCCGCACATGGATTTGTGCCAAAACGCGTTTTAAGCATGCATATGCAACTTTTGCTAGACGCGGATGCAGTTTTCTGCAAAACCACACGATATGCATGCAAATGATGCTTTTGGCAGAACGCGCGTGTGGATTTCTACCAAACGACGGGAAAAGCATGCCAATGCCGCTCTTTTTAGAACCCGCACATGGCTTTGTGCCAAAACGCGTTTTAAGGATGCATCTGCACCTTTTGGTAGACGCGGATGCAGTTTTCTGCAAAACCACACGATATGCATGCAAATGGTGCTTTTGGCAGAACGCGCGTGTGGATTTCTACCAAACGACGTGAAAAGCATGCCAATGCTGTTCTTTTTAGCACCCGCACATGGATTTGTGCCGAAACGCGTTTTAAGCATGCATATGCATCTTTTGGTTGACGCGGATGCAGTTTTCTGCAAAACCACACGATATGCATGCAAATGGTGCTTTTGGCAGAACGCGCGTGTGGATTTCTACCAAACGACGGGAAAAGCATGCCAATGCTGCTCTTTTTAGCACCCGCACATGGATTTGTGCCGAAACGCGTTTTAAGCATGCATATGCATCTTTTGGTTGATGCGGATGCAGTTTTCTGCAAAACCAAACGATTTGCATGCAAATGGTGCTTTTGGCAGAACGCGCGTGTGGATTTCTACCAAACGACGTGAAAAGCATGCCAATGCTGTTCTTTTTAGCACCCGCACATGGATTTGTGCCGAAACGCGTTTTAAGCATGCATATGCATCTTTTGGTTGACGCGGATGCAGTTTTCTGCAAAACCACACGATATGCATGCAAATGGTGCTTTTGGCAGAACGCGCGTGTGGATTTCTACCAAACGACGGGAAAAGCATGCCAATGCTGCTCTTTTTAGCACCCGCACATGGATTTGTGCCGAAACGCGTTTTAAGCATGCATATGCATCTTTTGGTTGATGCGGATGCAGTTTTCTGCAAAACCAAACGATTTGCATGCAAATGGTGCTTTTGGCAGAACGCGCGTGTGGATTTCTACCAAACCACGTGAAAAGCATGCCAACGCTGCTCTTTTTAGAACCCGCACATGGATTTGTGCCAAAACCCGTTTTAACCACGCATATGCATCTTTTGGCAGAGTTGGATGCAGTTTTCTGCAAAACCACACGATATGCATGCAAATGGTGCTTTTGGCAGAACGCGCATGTGGATTTCTACCAAACGACGTGAAAAGCATGCCAATGCTGCTCATTTTAGCACCCGCACATGGATTTGTGCCGGAACGCGTTTTAAGCATGCATATGCATCTTTTGGTTGACGCGGATGCAGTTTTCTGCAAAACCACACGATATGCATGCAAATGGTGCTTTTGGCAGAAGGCGCGTGTGGATTTCTACCAAACCACGTGAAAAGCATGCCAACGCTGCTCTTTTTAGAACCCGCACATGGATTTGTGCCAAAACGCGTTTTAACCACGCATATGCATCTTTTGTTAGACGCGGATGCAGTTTTCTGCAAAACCACACGATATGCATGCAAATGGTGCTTTTGGCAGAACGCGCGTGTGAATTTCTACCAAACGACGTGAAAAGCATGCCAATGCTGCTCTTTTTAGAACCCGCACATGGATTTGTGCCAAAACGCGTTTTAAGCATGCATATGCAACTTTTGGTAGACGCGGATGCAGTTTTCTGCAAAACCACACGATATGCATGCAAATGGTGCTTTTGGCAGAACGCGCGTGTGGATTTCTACCAAAGGACGTGAAAAGCATGCCAATGCTGCTCATTTTAGCACCCGCACATGGATTTGTGCCGAAACGCGTTTTAAGCATGCATATGCAACTTTTGCTAGACGCGGATGCAGTTTTCTGCAAAACCACACGATATGCATGCAAATGGTGCTAATGGCAGAACGCGCGTGTGGATTTCTACCAAACGACGTGAAAAGCATGCCGATGCTGCTCTTTTTGCACCTGCACATGGATTTGTGCCAAAACGCGTTTTAGGCAACCACATGCACTTTTTTGGTAGACGCGGATGAGGTTTTCTGCAAAACCACAGGATATGCATGAAAATGGTGCTTTTGGCAGAACGAGCGTGTGGATTTCTACCAAACGTCGTGAAAAACATGCCAATGCTGCTCTTTTTAGCACCCGCACATGGATTTGTGCCAAAACGCGTTTTAAGCATGCATATGCATCTTTTGGCAGACGCGGATGCAGTTTTCTGCAAAACCACACGATATGCATGCAAATGGTGCTTTTGGCAGAACGCGCGTGTGGATTTCTACCAAACCACGTGAAAAGCATGCCAATGCTGCTCTTTTTAGCACCCGCACATGGATTTGTGCCAAAAGGCGTTTTAGGCATGCATATGCATCTTTTGGTAGACGCGGATGCAGTTTTCTGCAAAACCACCCGATATGCATGCAAATGGAGCTTTTGGCAGAACGCGCGTGTGGATTTCTACCAAACGACGTGAAAAGCATGCCAATGCTGCTCTTTTTAGAACCCGCACATAGATTTGTGCCAAAACGCGTTTTAAGCATGCATATGCATCTTTTGGTTGACGCGTATGCAGTTTTCTACAAAACCACACGATATGCATGCAAATATTGCTTTTGGCAGAACGCGCGTGTGGATTTCTACCAAACGACGTGAAAAGCATGCCAATGCTGCTCTTTTTAGAACCCGCACATGGATTTGTGCCAAAACGCGTTTTAAGCATGCATATGCATCTTTTGGTAGACGCGGATGCAGTTTTCTGCAAAACCACACGATATGCATGCAAATGGTGCTTTTGGCAGAACGCGCGTGTGAATTTCTACCAAACGACGTGAAAAGCATGCCAATGCTGCTCTTTTTAGCACCCGCACATTGATTTGTGCCAAAACGCGTTTTAAGCTTGCATATGCATCTTTTGGTAGACGCGGATGCAGTTTTCTGCAAAACCACACGATATGCATGGAAATGGTGCTTTTGGCAGAACGCGCGTGTGGATTTCTACCAAACGACGTGAAAAGCATGCCAATGCTGCTATTTTTAGCACCCGCACATGGATTTGTGCCAAAACGCGTTTTAAGCATGCATATGCATCTTTTGGTAGACGCGGATGCAGTTTTCTGCAAAACCACACGATATGCATGCAAATGGTGCTTTTGGCAGAACGTGCGTGTGGATTTCTACCAAACCACGTGAAAAGCATGCCAATGCTGCTCTTTTTAGAACCCGCACATGGATTTGTGCCAAAACGCGTTTTAACCATGCATATGCATCTTTTGCTAGACGCGGATGCAGTTTTCTGCAAAACCACACGATATGCATGCAAATGATGCTTTTGGCAGAACGCGCGTGTGGATTTCTACCAAACGACGGGAAAAGCATGCCAATGCGGCTCTTTTTAGAACCCGCACATGGATTTGTGCCAAAACGCGTTTTAAGGATGCATCTGCACCTTTTGGTAGACGCGGATGCAGTTTTCTGCAAAACCACACGATATGCATGCAAATGGTGCTTTTGGCAGAACGCGCGTGTGGATTTCTACCAAACGACGGGAAAAGCATGCCAATGCTGCTCATTTTAGCACTCGCACATGGATTTGTGCCGAAACGCGTTTTAAGCATGCATATGCATCTTTTGGTTGACGCGGATGCAGTTTTCTGCAAAACCACACGATATGCATGCAAATGGTGCTTTTGGCAGAACGCGCGTGTGGATTTCTACCAAACCACGTGAAAAGCATGCCAACGCTGCTCTTTTTAGAACCCGCACATGGATTTGTGCCAAAACGCGTTTTAACCACGCATATGCATCTTTTGGCAGAGTTGGATGCAGTTTTCTGCAAAACCACACGATATGCATGCAAATGGTGCTTTTCGCAGAACGCGGGTGTGGATTTCTACCAAACGACGTGAAAAGCATGCCAATGCTGTTCATTTTAGCACCCGCACATGGATTTGTGCCGAAACGCGTTTTAAGCATGCATATGCATCTTTTGGTTGGCGCGGATGCAGTTTTCTGCAAAACCACACGATATGCATGCAAATGGTGCTTTTGGCAGAACGCGCGTGTGGATTTCTACCAAACGACGTGAAAAGCATAGCAATACTGCTCTTTTTAGCACCCGCACATGGATTTGTGCCAAAACGCGTTTTAAGCATGCATATGCATCTTTTGGTAGACGCGGATGCAGTTTTCTGCAAATCCACACGATATGCATGCAAATGGTGCTTTTGACAGAACGCGCGTGTGGATTTCAACCAAACGACGTGAAAAGCATGCCAATGCTGCTCTTTTTAGCACCCGCACATGGATTTGTGCCGAAACGCGTTTTAAGCATGCATATGCATCTTTTGGTTGACGCGGATGCAGTTTTCTGCAAAACCGCACTATATGCATGCAAATGGTGCTTTTGGCAGAACGCGCGTGTGGATTTCTACCAAACCACGTGAAAAGCATGCCAACGCTGCTCGTTTTAGAACCCGCACATGGATTTGTGCCAAAACGCGTTTTAACCACGCATATGCATCTTTTGGTAGACGCGGATGCAGTTTTCTGCAAAACCACACGATATGCATGCAAATGGTGCTTTTGGCAGAACGCGCGTGTGGATTTCTACCAAACGACGTGAAAAGCATGCCAATGCTGCTCATTTTAGCACTCGCACATGGATTTGTGCCGAAACGCGTTTTAAGCATGCATATGCATCTTTTGGTTGACGCGGATGCAGTTTTCTGCAAAACCACACGATATGCATGCAAATGGTGCTTTTGGCAGAACGCGCGTGTGGATTTCTACCAAACCACGTGAAAAGCATGCCAACGCTGCTCTTTTTAGAACCCGCACATGGATTTGTGCCAAAACGCGTTTTAACCACGCATATGCATCTTTTGTTAGACGCGGATGCAGTTTTCTGCAAAACCACACGATATGCATGCAAATGGTGCTTTTGGCAGAACGCGCGTGTGAATTTCTACCAAATGACGTGAAAAGCATGCCAATGCTGCTCTTTTTAGAACCCGCACATGGATTTATGCCAAAACGCGTTTTAAGCATGCACATGCAACTTTCGGTAGACGCGGATGCAGTTTTCTGCAAAACCACACGATATGCATGCAAATGGTGCTTTTGGCAGAACGCGCGTGTGGATTGCTACCAAAGGACGTGAAAAGCATGCCAATGCTGCTCATTTTAGCACCCGCACATGGATTTGTGCCGAAACGCGTTTTAAGCATGCATATGCATCGTTTGGTAGACGCGGATGCAGTTTTCTGCAAAACCACACGATATGCATGCAAATGGTGCTTTTGGCAGAACGCGCGTGTGGATTTCTACCAAACGACGTGAAAAGCATGCCAATGCTGCTCTTTTTAGCACCCGCACATGGATTTGTGCCGAAACGTGTTTTAACCACGCATATGCATCTTTTGGCAGAGTTGGATGCAGTTTTCTGCAAAGCCACACGATATGCATGCAAATGGTGCTTTTCGCAGAACGCGGGTGTGGATTTCTACCAAACGACGTGAAATGCATGCCAATGCTGTTCATTTTAGCACCCGCACATGGATTTGTGCCGAAACGCGTTTTAAGCATGCATATGCATCTTTTGGTTGGCGCGGATGCAGTTTTCTGCAAAACCACACGATATGCATGCAAATGGTGCTTTTGGCAGAACGCGCGTGTGGATTTCTACCAAACGACGTGAAAAGCATGGCAATACTGCTCTTTTTAGCACCCGCACATGGATTTGTGCCAAAACGCGTTTTAAGCATGCATATGCATCTTTTGGTAGACGCGGATGCAGTTTTCTGCAAAACCACACGATATGCATGCAAATGGTGCTTTTGGCAGAACGCGCGTGTGGATTTCTACCAAACGACGTGAAAAGCATGCCAATGCTGCTCTTTTTAGCACCCGCACATGGATTTGTGCCGAAACGCGTTTTAAGCATGCATATGCATCTTTTGGTTGACGCGGATGCAGTTTTCTGCAAAACAGCACGATATGCGTGCAAATGGTGCTTTTGGCAGAACGCGCGTGTGGATTTCTACCAAACCACGTGAAAAGCATGCCAACGGTGATCGTTTTAGAACCCGCACATGGATTTGTGCCAAAACGCGTTTTAACCACGCATATGCATCTTTTGGTAGACGCGGATGCAGTTTTCTGCAAAACCACACGATATGCATGCAAATGGTGCTTTTGGCAGAACGCGCGTGTGGATTTCTACCAAACGACGTGAAAAGCATGCCAATGCTGCTCATTTTAGCACCCGCACATGGATTTGTGCCAAAACGCGTTTTAAGCATGCATATGCATCTTTTGGCAGACGCGGATGCAGTTTTCTGCAAAACCACACGATATGCATGCAAATGGTGCTTTTGGCAGAACGCGCGTGTGGATTTCTACCAAACGACGTGAAAAGCATGCCAATGCTGCTCTTTTTAGAACCCGCACATAGATTTGTGCCAAAACGCGTTTTAAGCATGCATATGCATCTTTTGGTTGACGCGTATGCAGTTTTCTACAAAACCACACGATATGCATGCAAATATTGCTTTTGGCAGAACGCGCGTGTTGATTTCTACCAAACGACGTGAAAAGCATGCCAATGCTGCTCTTTTTAGAACCCGCACATGGATTTGTGCCAAAACGCGTTTTAAGCATGCATATGCATCTTTTGGTAGACGCGGATGCAGTTTTCTGCAAAACCACACGATATGCATGCAAATGGTGCTTTTGGCAGAACGCGCGTGTGAATTTCTACCAAACGACGTGAAAAGCATGCCAATGCTGCTCTTTTTAGCACCCGCACATTGATTTGTGCCAAAACGCGTTTTAAGCTTGCATA